>NC_134882.1:15156414-15183914 GCF_041734735.1 Babylonia areolata
ACCATCAATAGCCTCTGTCCATGACGTTTGGCAGTTTGATAAGCTGAAAATAAATATCACAGTTTTCATTATTAAAAAAAATCAAAGTGAAACAGAACACGCACACACACACACACACACACACACACAAACACACACACACACACACACACGCACACACACAAACCACACACACACACACACACACACACACACACACAACCACACACACTCAAACACACACACACAAGCACCCACCCACACAACACGAAGACTTCATTACATAAGAAAGGGATGGTGACAAGACAAATAGACCACTATGCTTTGTCACATCCACAGGCCATGTTAACAAATAAGTTTTTAAAAGTTGTTCTAAAAGAAACAGAGTGATGGTGGTGCACAGGAAGAGCATAATACACACAAACTTTCTGGGAAAATTAAACTCTCACCGTTTTCCCTCTCTGGGCCCCCACTGAAGGACAACTGTAATGAAAATGAGAAAAATAATCATAATAAAAAGTATGAAAAAAAAAACTGAAAGAAAGGATAAAACATATGCAATACACAAAATGTGCATGCACAATACAAACATGTGCTAAACTGAAGAACACACACACACACACACACACACACACACACACACACACACACACAGAGTGTGTATTTACCAACTATATCTGTATTTAGAATATATAAAACTGAGGACGAACATTTCACAGGCACAATCAAACTCACATCCTAACTATTTGAAACTACCTCAATGTAAAATGAACAATCCCAAATCTACCTGGAACTATCTCAATGTAAAATAAATAATCCTAAACAATTTGGATGCACCTCAATGTAAAATGAACCATCCCTAACTATTCAGAAGTACCTCAATGAAAATCATTCCAAAACTATTTTGCATGCAAACTAAACAATCCCAAACTATTTGGAACTGCCTCAATGCAAAATAAACCATCCCAAACTATTCTGAAGAACCTGAATGTACAATAAACCATCCCAAACTATTCTGGAGCACCTGAATGTACAATACACCATCCCAAACTATTCTGAAGCACCTGGATGTACAATCATCTCATCTCATCTATCCCATGACCCGTGGGTGGGTCGTTGGGGCACCATGGATGACTGCCTGGTCAGCTCGCGCCACCTGCCTCGGTCCTCAGCGGCCCTTTGAGTTGTGGCAAATGGCAGGCCCGTCCACTCTTTGATGTTGTCCTCCCACCGCTTCCTCTGTCTGCCTCTCTTCCTCCTTCCTTGTACGGTACCCTGCAGGATGATCTTGGCTAGGCCGTCTGATCGTGTGACGTGTCCATACCAGCGGAGCTTGCGTTCCTTCACTGTGGTTAGCAGGTCTTTGAATGGGCCAATGGCGTTTTGAACTCTTCTTTTCACTTCCTCACATGTACAATAAACCATCCCAAACTATTCTGGAGCACCTGAATGCATAATAAACCATCCCAAACTATTCTGGAGCACCTGAATGTACAATACACCATCCCAAACTATTCTGAAGCACCTGGATGTACAATAAACCATCCCAAACTATTCTGGAGCACCTGAATGTATAATAAACCATCCCAAACTATTCTGGAGCACCTGAATGTACAATACACCATCCCAAACTAATCTGAAGCACCTGGATGTACAATAAACCATCCCAAACTATTCTGGAGCACCTGAATGTCAAATACATGATCAGAAGATGTGCAGTGTACAATCATTGACCCTACTCACATCAGCGCCTGAGAAGATGATCTTCATGGCCTCCAGAAGGTCGTTGGTGCTGGACACTTGGAGCAGAGCCTGTGGACACACACACACACACACACACACACACACACACACCACTACTGTAGCAGCCTAATCATAACACACATTTTTTGGTCAGGAAAGTCCCTATCAAAGTTGGATTGTTGGTGGTTGTTTCTTTACCTTTTTTTCTTATACTTTTTAATCAAAATTCAGGTGGAACACTTCAATGCTGTGCTCTACTGACAGAAACAAACTGACTTTTTTTTCTTTTTCTTTCATGAGAGCATAAATCAAAAGACACCTCCACCACTCTCACACACACACACACACACACACACACACACACACACACTACCAGCTCCAGGACTCATGCCCCCACCTCGTTCAGCTTCCTCTTGTCGTGAGCCAGAGGGTGCTGGTTGGAGTAGCGTTTGCTCTGGTACTTGAGCTGTGCGAACGTTTTCCTCTGCTCCGGCAGCGAGTCCCGCGCGATCTTCTGGATGGGCAGGAGGTCATGCTCCCAGAACAGGTTTGCGTTCCCATTGCCGACTGCCTTCATCAACTGTCACGGAGAACCGTCGATACATGATTGTTACTGCATGTGTATGACTGTGATTACTGTCAGTATCACCTGTCACAGCCTTCATCAACTGTCATGGAGAACCGTCGGTAAATGATTTTTATTGCATGTGTATGATCGTGATTACTGTCAATATCACCTGTCACAGAGAACGATCTCCTCCTTTTTCTTCTTCTTCTGCGTTCGTGGGCTGCAACTCCAACGTTCACTCGCATGTATACGAGTGGGCTTTTACGTGCATGACCGTTTTTACCCTGCCATGTAGGCAGCCATACTCCGCTTTCGGGGGTGTGCATGCTGGGTATGTTCTTGCTTCCATAACCCACCGAACGCTGACATGGATTACAGGATCTTTAACGTGCGCATTTGATGTTCTGCATGAAGGGGGTTCAGGCACTAGCAGGTCTGCACATATGTTGACCTGGGAGATCGTAAAAATCTCCACCCTTTACCCACCAGGCGCCGTCACCGTGATTCGAACCCGGAACCCTCAGATTGAAAGTCCAACGCTTTAACCACTCAGCTACTGCGCCCGTCTACGGAGAACAATCAATACTTGACAGTGTAACACAGAGAAGAACCAATACAGGATGGTTATTGCATGTATATGACTGCGATAATTGTCGATCGTCTTCATTAACTGTCACAGAGAACCATCAATACACAATAGTTATTGCATGTATATGACTGCAATAACTGTCGATCGTCTTCATTAACTGTCACAGAGGACCATCAATACACAATAGTTATCGCATGTATATGACTGCGATTATTGTCGATCGTCTTCATCAACTGTCACAGAGAACCATCAATACACAATAGTTATCGCATGTATATGACTGCGATTATTGTCGATCGTCTTCATCAACTGTCACAGAGAACCACCAATACACAATAGTTATTGCATGTATATGACTGCGATAATTGTCGATCGTCT
Organism: Babylonia areolata; assembly: GCF_041734735.1. NCBI lineage: Eukaryota > Metazoa > Mollusca > Gastropoda > Neogastropoda > Buccinidae > Babylonia > Babylonia areolata. The sequence continues at coordinate 15,159,672 of NC_134882.1, forward strand.
TCATCAACTGTCACAGAGAACCATCAATACACAATAGTTATTGCATGTATATGACTGCGATTATTGTCGATCGTCTTCATCAACTGTCACAGAGAACCATCAATACACAATAGTTATTGCATGTATATGACTGCGGTTATTGTTGATCGTCTTCATCAACTGTCACAGAGAACCATCAATACGCAATAGTTATTGCATGTATATGACTGCGATTATTGTCGATCGTCTTCATCAACTGTCACAGAGAACCATCAATACACAATAGTTATCGCATGTATATGACTGCGATAATTGTCGATCGTCTTCATCAACTGTCACAGAGAACCATTAATACACAATAGTTATTGCATGTATATGACTGCGATTATTGTCGATCGTCTTCATCAACTGTCACAGAGAACCATCAATACACAATAGTTATTGCATGTATATGACTGCGGTTATTGTTGATCGTCTTCATCAACTGTCACAGAGGACCAATGCATGATGGTTACTGCATGCGTATGACTGCGATTAATGTCAATATCACCTATCACAGAGAACAATCAATACACGATGGTTACTGCAGGTACATGATTGTAATTATTGTCAAAATCACCTGTCATAGAGAATGAACAATATATAATGGTTATTACATGTATATGTGTGGTTATTGTCAATTTTTAGATCACCTGCTACAGAGAATGATCAATACACAATAGTTATTGCATGTATATGGTTGTGATTACTGTCAATCACCTTCATCGCCTGTCACAGTGAATGATCGATACACGATAGTTATTGCATGTATATGGTTGTCATTATTGTCAATCACCTTCATCGCCTGTCACGGTGAATGATCGATACACGATAGTTATTGCATGTATATGGTTGTCATTACTGTCAATCACCTTCATCGCCTGTCACAGTGAATGATCGATACACGATAGTTATTGCATGTATATGGTTGTCATTACTGTCAATCACCTTCATCGCCTGTTGAAAAGAGTTTATACATGATAATTTTTGCATGTGTTTCATTGTGATTATTTATATGCTGTTTATTTCATGTCAAAAAATACTTAAGTATCTTATGTCTGCTGTGCTTTCTGCATGTGTATGACTAACATTTAGGCATTTCATGCCTTTTATCTACACATACTCAATGGCTCTGAATGTGATTCTCGTGTACTGATTTCCACAGTTTTTCTTCTTTTTTTTTATTGCAGATAACAAAGTAGCATGTATACTGTACTCTTAACATTAAAAACAAAATGAACAGCTTAGTAGTTTTGGAACACTGGACTTTGCAGGCATGCATGTGTGTTAGAATGTGTGTGTGCATGCACAAGTATATCTTTTTCTACATGGCCATATGTTTGTATTTCTGAAACAAGAACACGTATTCATGTGTTCGTCATTTTTTATTAAAAACAAACAAACAAACCAAACAAAAACTCCCATGAGCTATGCACTCACCTCGATCAGGCTAGGAGTCCACACCCTGGTGTCCATCCTGAGGGACCGTATCTTGGAGATGGAGGAATCAAACATACGATGGATACCTGTCAACACCGGACACAGTCATGTCAGTGAAACTGTATTGCATTGTATTGTACTGTACTGTATTATGCTGTATAATATTGTATTGCATTCGAATACTGGACTATACTGGACTGTACTTCACTGCACTGTACTGCACTGCACTGCAATGTTCTGTACTGCACTGCACTGCACTGCACTGCAATGTTCTGTACTGCACTGTACTGCAATGTTCTGTACTGCACTGCATTGCACTGCACTGCAATGTTCTGTACTGCACTGTACTGCACTGCACTGCACTGTACTGCAATGTTCTGTACTGCACTGTACTGCAGTGCACTGCAATGTTCTGTACTGCACTGTACTGCACTGCACTGCACTGTACTGCAATGTTCTGTACTGCACTGTACTGCAGTGCACTGCAATGTTCTGTACTGCACTGCATTGCACTGCACTGCACTACTCTTTTGTCACAACGTATTTCTCTGTGTCAAATTCTGGTGCATTGCTATAGTACAGCATCACCCCTGTTTTCTTTTTCTGTTTTTTCAAATAATTTCTGCAAGTTTATTTGTTTAGAATTTTGCCTGGGACAAACCCTTTGTTGCTAGCACGTGGGTTCTTTTACATGCGCTAAGTGCATGCTACACATGGAACTTCAGTCTATCATCTCATCCAAAATCACTAGCATCCAAACCACCACTCAGGATATAGTGGAGGGGGAGAAAATACAGGGGAGTGTGGGATTCGATCCCGTGCACTCAGGTTCTCTCACTTCCTAGGCAGACCCTTCACCACCAGACCAACACTCCACTGCGTCTCCTTTATGCAGTAACTAAAGTGCAATAACAAAGGCACCAAGTTGTGCGAGGCCAACAGGACTGCTGCAGCTGTTCAGAAGAGGCAGGCCAGAAAGTCACGGGCAAACAAGCTCCCTGACAATGATATGCCTGTCTTTGTCTACCCCAACTGTCAGCGAACATTTCGTGCGCAGATTGGACTATTCAGCCATCTGCGCATTCACAGATAGATTCATTAGCATTCTCCCCCCCCCCCCACCCCACCACCACCCTCCCCCCATCCCCCAGCTGGATGACAACGATGGTCATCATCGATCTCGATGGACACACCATCACCACCAACTAAAGTGACTTAACTCATTCTATACTGCCCAATGACTTCCTTCATTATACTCTCTGTACTGGCCATTTCTTTATGTTACAAGAAAAATATTTTTAAAAGAATGCAGTTACATACAGCGGCGAAAGTTTGTGATAATATAAAGAATAGAATGGACTAACATTTCACAAAGTTTCAAAGCACTCACTTAATTATTGACAGATTTATCATATTTTGGAAAAAAAATCTTTGTTTTTCACAACTGACATAAAAGGGATGAGTTTTTCTCTTATAACAGAAATTTTACAAATGTGGTCTTTTGTAACCATAGACGCTTCCTAATTGTAGCAACTGAATGGGCAAATGCATATGCACAGTGGATATCCACTACAGAATCAGTTTGCTTTCGACTTTGAGCCACAGTACTTGCCGAAGTTGCCGGAGACGCCATCTTGTCGAGCGAGTGAGCAAGAAGGGTGACTGTACGCTCGCATGTGTTGTACTCAAACAAAGGCATTCTCAGCCACAATAAAAGTACAGGTGCACTTTTGGGTGACTGTAGAACAGAGCTGTGCCATTTAGTTTTGCACAAGCATTGTAACAAAGCACTGTGCGCATGAGGTACACTATAGCGAACTTTAGTATATGAATGCTGCTGATGAGTATGCTCGTCAGAGAAGGGCTGGCCTCTCAATAAGATAATGTCAATATTATAGGTCAGGATGTCAGTCACCATTCTTTGTTTGGAATTCTTCCTCTTAGGATCACACCATCTTCTGCCTGCAGAATCAATGCTGTCATTGAAACGTAGACAAAATGTAGGAAACGAAAACTGAATCTGCTCCCACACTGAACTCACTTCACCAGGGTTCAGCAGACAAAGGGTTAAACTCTGTGAGTTCCTCGCTTATATATCAATGACTCCATGTATATCCCCAAGCCTAAAATACATGAATGCAATCACACCCGCATAAGCAAAAAATGTACCTGCAATATCATACACCCGGAAACACTCATACAATCAACTGCACTGATTTTAACCAGAGACACTCCAGTGCTTGAACAAATCCATTGAAAATTTCCATGTAATAAGCTGAAACTACTGAAAGTGTCCATTTTGTGTGTCTGTGTTTTTGGGTTTGTTTTGTTTTTGTTTTGTTTTGTTGTTTTTTTTTTTTGGGGGGGATAGGTTGAACACCCCCAGCCCTCCCCCCAACCCCCATACTTTTTTTCAAAATACATTTTTCAACAATGGATTTTATCATCCTGTCCATTTCTTTTACTCCCTTTTCATTATCACATCCCATGAAAATTTATTAAAACTGCTGCAAAATATTCCTTTTTTTTTCACAAAAAATGTATTTAAAAAAAAAAAAAAAAAAAAAAAAAAGAAAAGAAAATTAATAATGATAATAATGATAATCATAGTAAATAAATCCTGGTATGATATTATGCAGATACAGGATGTATCATTCCTTACCTGCACATTTCTTGCACAGAACAACACCAAGGTTGATGGATGCCCAGTGAGGATCTGTTCAAACACACACACACACACACACACGTTATTATCATCATCATTGAATAGAGAAAATTGCTGCTGGTGTGATATATTACTTGACTGGAAAGCATAAATAAATTGTGATATATTATGAAATATGGAAGCATCAATTAATCTTATCTCATTTATAATCATAATCATAATTATCAGTTACCAAGTATGTAAGAAATATGAAATCTTCACACCCCAGTTCAAGTTATATTGTTCAATTTCATTAATGCTTTTTCAGCACCATTTACCCAACACATCAACAACAAAATTATGATTATGTTCAGCACTGTCCAAAAAGTGAAAAATAAAATTAACATTTTTGGTTACCAACTAGCTGGAGAGATAGCATTCCAGCCACTATGAACATTAAAAAAATTTTTAAACCACCTCATTTTTCATATAATCAAAAAATCCACATCAACGTTTAGACTTCACACTTACTTTCATCTTCACAGTCTGCACAGATGCGATTGCTGTCATTCTCGTAGACCTTTTCCAGCACCTGAAACAAATAGCCCAAAACTGCACAGCTATTTCGTTAAATGTACAATGGAATATGTCTAATGCTAACATCCATATTCTAAATATATTTCTGTTTAATAATTACGATGTAATAATTAATTGCAATGTTTTTAAAAGCGAATATGTGAAATGCTTTTATTTGAGAACATATGTTTATTACTCTTGTTTAATCAAGTTATCCGCGTGTGTGGGGTGGGTGGGTGGGTGGTGGGGGGGTGGGGGTGGGGGTGCAGATGTGTGCTGATTATCTGGTTGTGGTTTTCCACAATTCATCTTTATTCTTATCTTATCTGTCTATTATAATCAAGTAGACTATGTTTATAATTATATTCAAATAATGTTTCTTAATTCTTTCTGTTTTTACATTAAGAATACTAGTTATTACCTGCAGTGTGTGGATGTATGTATGAAACGATGTATGTGATATTTTTTTACATTTGTATCTTCATAATATTTGTAGGGGCTGTTGTTGGCTTTTACAGTTATGGTCCCCATGTTGTTTACTTGTCTATGTTGTGATAATGCACCTGACCAAATTTCTCCAGTTGGAGATAATAAAGTTATTCTTATCTTATCTTATCTTAAACGTGACTACCACCAAAACAGCCACAAATACAAAGATTATCCCCTTCACAGTGAAACATCAATCAAAAGAAGCATCACTCCTTTTGGGGGGGGGGGGGGGGGGGGGGGGGGGGGGGAATCTCCTGCATGCTTGGTGTAGAAATGTTCGTAAATTCAGATGATAGTAAACTGAGACAGAGAAAGGGGCAGACATAACTGAGTTTATGTGTGAGAGGGAAAGAGGAAGAGTGTGCATATGTGTGTGACTATGAGAGAGAGAGAGAGTGTGTGTGTGTGGGTGTGTGTTTCTGTGTGTGAGGGTGTGTGTGTGTGTGTGTGTGTGATGTGTTTGTATGTGTGTGTGTGTGTGTATGTGTGTGTGTGTGTGTGTAAGTATGTGTGAATGTGTGTGTGTGTGTGAGTGTGTGTTTCTGTGTGTGAGGGGGTGAGGGTGTGTGTGTGCGTGTGTGTGTGTGTAAAAACAACTATCTATATAGTTAACCTAAAAGAGTGCCGTTCATGAATACTGTAAGAAGAAATCCTGCCTCTGCATAATTAACCTTTCAACAACGAAAGAAAACAACAAAACAGAAACAATGCTGTATCTGACAGCCCATAGCGAAAACATCCAAGATGCTTAGTCTTTCATTTCTGAAGACAGCATTCCCAGCCAGAAAATCAAGTCCTGTTTCTCATTTCACGTTCGAACATGAAGGCGTAACACAGCACATTCCTACAAGCAACAGAACTGAGAGCTCAGATTTCAGTTTTACAACACAGGCATTGAACAGCGACAAGCAAGCACACAGCCATGACACTTGCACATGCCAATGCACGTAAACAGCTAACAAAATTCATGTCGACACTTGTGTGGTCTGGTAGCCCAGTGGCAGTGCACCCCACTGAGTGTCCAAGGGTTCTAGTCTCATGAACAAACCAGAGTTTTCACCCTCTCCTAAACCAGAATGAGTGGCGATCTGGGTGCTAGTCTTTCGGATGAAATGATAAACGGTCTTGCATGTATATACTTCTTCAACTCACCTACTTCTACAGAGGCACCGCATAGAAAAGCTGTATATATGTAATGCACATAAAAGAACCCAAGGCAAAAAGAAGGTTGTCTCTGGCAAAATTCTATGGGGAAAAAATCCACTTTGATACAAATATGCTTGCAGACAGTAAACAGAAGAAGAAGAAGAAAAAGGTGGCACTGCACTGTGAAGACATGACTCTTCCCAGAGGTGAGCAGCCCAAAACTTCACGCAAGAGAAATCTATAGTCACAAAAAGAAGACCCACACAACACAATACCTTTAAGGTTATTTTCACTGAGCTCATAACAACACCACACCAAAAAGTACTGAAAAACAGGCCAGAGGCAGATGGTCCATTAAATCAGAAATGGTCGACCAACTCTCTCCTCAGTCAGTCACAAACATCTAGTTTCCCTCGATGAATGAAATCAAATCAAGTTGCCCAGCCGACCACAATGGCTGCATATCCACCCACTTGACAATTCTTAAAACCAGTTAAGGCGATTTTCACTACACAAAATAAATCACTGTATATATAATGATGAAGAAACATCTTCCCTTAAAATAGCTGTGTGATTCATAAACTTGTGAGTGGAGTGATGGCCTAGAGGTAACGCGTCCGCCTTGGAAGCGAGAGAATCTGAGTGCGCTGGTTCGAATCACGGTTCAGCCGCCAATATTTTCTCCCCCTCCACTAGACATTGAGTGGTGGTCTGGACGCTAGTCATTCAGTTGAGACAATAAACCAAGGTCCCGTGTACAGCATGCATTTAGCGCACGTAAAAGAACCCACGGCAACAAAAGGGTTGTTCCTGGCAAAATTCTGTTGAAAAATCCATTTCGATAGGAAAAAAAAATAAAACTACGCGCAGGAAAAAATACAAAAAAATGGGTGGCGCTGTAGTGTAGAGATGCGCTCTCACTGGGGAGAGCAGCCCGAATTTCACACAGAGAAATCTGATGTGATAAAAAGAAATACAAATACAAACTTTTCACAATGTATCATTCATCACCACTGCCTTACAGACAAATGAAAGCAGCAAGGAGAGCAGCTACAAAATGACCATAAAGCAGCAATATATATCGACACAAAATAAAAAGATTTCCTTCAGAATCATTCACAACAAGAACAGGGAAGCTGGGAAGAAGAGGGGGTGGGGGGTAAAGAGTATGTGTGTAACAGCCTTCATTAAGAGAGGAGGGGGAGGGGAGAGTTGGGGTGACGGTGTGAAAGGAGCTAGTTACACTGGAAATAACAATGAATTGTAAAACTAAAAGCTACCATTTTCATCACAATAAAATTCAAGCATCTAAAAAAATTTTTAAAAATTAGTCAGAAGAAATACAGAACTGGTAATGGTAGTCTCGAGTTATTTCACACAAAGTGACAGAATGACTGAAAGTGAAAATTGTTAGGGAACTGATACAAAATAAACATGTATCTATCTTCTCACAGACAGTTGTTGTCAAAGTGAGAAACCGGTTTGTGTGTGTGTGTGTGGGTGTGTGTGTGCAAACATAAGTGCATATGTCATCATGTGTGTGTGTGTATGTATTTCTGCATGCACGCATGTGTAAAAATTTGTATACATGCATGTAAGTCTACATGTGTACATGTATGCATATTAGGAGATTTGTCTCATCAGTTTTATGCCATTTTCATTTTACTGTTACGTCAGCATATTTTTTATGTTAAATTTTAGATACATTTTGTAAGCCATTCTACAAAAGCAGCTCTATGAACAAAAGTCTACATTACATGGTGAAGCCACTGACATGAAATGAACCCTGCAAGGCACAACAATCGCTCAGAGCAGTCTACAGTTTTTTCCATTCCATAAAATACTATTCATAAAGCTATACACAAAGCATCCCTGCTGTCTGCCTTCATTTCCATGCAAACTAACACTGTCCTGAAACAAGACGTTCCATAACAGGGCTAGATTCCCACGTAAGTTTTAGGTGTCCTGGGAACACATAGATAAAAAATAATTTTAAACAGAGTAAAGAGACATTTAATGAATGTAGCACATCAACAAGTCAGCAGAAATAATCATATATCACAGGAAACAATGATGTGATTGTTTCGATGCCAAACAGAAAAGACGTAAACAGTCACACGTGTCGCACAAGGTCAAGTCAGATCTTTTGTTTCTGTTGACACATTTTATTCAGAACACACCAGATGGGAACAACAGCCGAGTGGTTCAAGCATTGGACTTTCAATCTGAGGGCCCCCGTTTCAAATCCAAGTCATGGCGCCTGGTGGGTAAAGGGTGGAGATTTTACAGATCCCCCAGGTCAACAAATGTGCAGATCTGCTGGTGCCTGAACCCCCTTAGCGTGTATATGCAGGGCAGAAGATCAAATACGCACATTAAAGATCCCAAAATCCATGTCAGCATTCGGTGGGTTATGGAAACAAGAACATACCTGCTATGCACCCTCCTGAAAATGGAGTACGACTACCTACACGGCGGGGGTAAAAATAGTCATACACATAAAAGCCCACTTGTGTACATGAGTGAACGTGGCAACTGCAGCCCACATGAATGAAAAAGAAGAATAGAAGACACCTGACGGGCGCAACAGCTGAGTGGTTAAAGCGTTGGACTTTCGATCTGAGGGACCTGGGTTCGAATCACGGTGACGGCGCCTGGTGGGTAAAGGGTGGAGATTTTTACGATCTCCCATGTCAACATATGTGCAGACTGCTAGTGCCTGAACCCCCTTCGTGTGTAAACGCATACAGAAGATCAAATACGCACGTTAAAGATCCTGTAATCCATGTCAGCGTTCAGTGGGTTATGGAAGCAAGAACATACCCAGCATGCACACCCCCGAAAGCGGAGTATGACTGCCTACGTGGCGGGGTAAAAACGGTCATGCACGTAAAAGCCCACTCGTGTACATGCCAGTGAACGTGGGAGTTGCAGCCCACGAACGCAGAAGAAGAAGAAGAAGAAGACACCTTCTCAGTAAAAAGGGTAGAAGAGAAGGACTCCCCTGCACCGAAATATTTCAGACTCAATGCTCTCAGTCACACAATTCATTTCGTGTCAAAACAACACAGTGGACTCGTTCACATCTAACTCAGTCAAGCGGTGAAGACTAATCTGTTTCCTATTACACAGGAAAGTTGCCTGCAGCTGTCATGCTTTGTTACAATGTCAAAAATAGTCCGTTTAACATGACACCTCAATGCAGGAGGACAAAAAGTGAATAAAGGAAAGTGAGCAATTCTTGTTACTGATTTCAAAGACATATCTGTCCAAAAAAAAAAAAAAAATCTGTTTTTGGTGCTACCGACAAAAAAAGTGTGTCATAATGAAATCCAAAATGCTGGTGTATCAAATGCGTTTACTGAACAAACAGTTGAGATTAGCTGGTCAGGTTCTGAGAGATGATGTAATGACTAAACGACTGACTGACTGAGGAACAGTGTGACAAGGGATTTAACCCCTTGACTGCTGAACCTTGGTGAAATGAGATCAGTGTGGTGTGAGACTTAACCCTTTCGCTGCCAGGAAAATAAGATTTAAGTGAAATTTATTTGCCAGGGTTGTTTTTTGTTGTTGTTTTTTCACAAAAAATGGGTTTAAATTTTCAAAAAATTCTGTGCTCTTTGATCTTGGAGAAAGACCCATATTACATACATTAGTCAGGTAATTTGCACTAAAATATCATATTTTCTGGACAAACGAATATCTGCACACACAAAATCCTACTAGAACAACCACAATAAAAATTAAAAAAATTAAAAAACTGACAGATACACAATGCAATGTGACTTCTCCCAGTGATAATATGGAGGTGAGGCCACACCCCCTCGGTCTCCACCCCCCTCCTCTTCACCCCTCTCACAGGGTCCTGCTAATAATTCAGTATCTTTCTGTCGTCTGCTACAGCTGTACAGTCCGCATCACTCACTGATAGTCGTATCTTGGCCACTCTCTTGATTGCTCCCTTTATTTTCTATCAAATCGTCCTATAAATGTTCATCTCTGTCTTCTCCTTCGAATTAACGCTTTAATTCTTTCTGAGCATCAGCTAAAAAGCAATCTTGGTTGATTTAGTTCACCACGATCGCATATCTTGATCACGGTGTCAGTCCGACATTTAGTTGAGCGAGCGAGGAGAGGAGTCAGGCAAACACTGCGTCAGTAACCCAACCAAAACGTTCAAATAAAGGACTGCCTCTTGATGTAGATGGTGTTTCTAGCTATGCATAGAATCTAGAAAGAAACCCCAAGCCAAAGCTACAAGTATTTTTGTCAATGAACTGAATGCAAACCAGGGAAAAGTCAGAATATTTCGATGACAAGTTATCTCATCATTGTGGCAGCGAAGCGTACATGCTTGCGCTGACGAGTTATCTTGTCATATTGGAAGCCTTGGGGTTAAGTACAGTCAATATTTTTTGTGTACTTATCCATGATGCCATTGATTTTGCTGAATAAAAGTAATGAAGTCCCATGAGGGAGGAGTCCAAATATAGAATGGTGATCGACGTCCTGAACTGTGAGCTCTATCTTAATGAAGCAACGGCCCTCCTCTGATGAGTATATTTGTCAGCAACAGTCAAAGGGTTTAAAAGTTCAGGTTCAGAAGGGGGGTAACTCTGTGTGTGTGTGTTTATTATCAGTAACTCTTTGTGTGTGTGTGTGTCTGTCTGTCTTTGTCTATGTATGTGTCATGAGTAACTCTTCTGTGTTATGAGTATCTACATGCATGTGTGTGCTAACGCACAGCTTGTGAACGTCTTTGTATAATCAACCTGTGCTGGTGGACATACTTTCACACAGACGTATGTGCTGAAAACTCTAGCGTAGTGTCCTCCATCAATTTGTCCCATACAACAAATTACAACAAAATACCAAATGACAAATCACTTTTTTTTCCCCCCCCCAATTTGGTTTGGTTTCCAGCAGGCAGCAAAGATAACAACAAACAAACAAAAACACAATACTCAAAACAATTGTTCTAGTCAGCTGCAAACCACAACCAAACAAACACAACAAAACCATGCACAGACATGATGCACACGCACTACGCAGGTTGCTGAAAGATGCACACCATATCTGTCTGTACAGTGGAACCCCCTGGGGTCTTTAACCTTCAAACTGAAAGAGAGAAAGAGAGAGAGAGAGAGGAAGAAAGGCAGAGAGACAGATTCTGCTACTTCACTTAAGAATATCAACTGATTCAACACTGGTTTAATTCAACTTCTTTGAGACTGGTAGGACTGTGCAGAAAATATAACAATAATAGTAAGTATTATTATCTGTCATTATCATTACTGTAAAAATGATAATAAATCTACTAATTAAACTGATCTGAAAATATTCTTTTTTTTTTTTTTTTAGAATAATGATAATGATGATAATACTGAAAAATAATAATACCAATAACAACAGCAATAGTAACCGGTACACTTAGTAATAAAGACATATTCTATTCTATTCTATTCTAATGTGCATGTTTTGTTCTTAACTTCTTGAAGACCACACACACACACACCCACACCCACACACACACACACACACACACATACACACCCACACAAACAGACACACACACGCACACACACACACACACACACACACAAAAGATGGAGAAAACAGGAAAGGAAAGAAAGCAAGGAAATGCAGAAAATTAAAAAGAAGTCAGACAAATCCATGACTGGTGTTTCAGAAAATAGCGATGCTTTTGAGTCAGGCATGGAAAAAAATGGGCAAGTATTCTTATTGTATCCTCCACACACTAAAAGGGGCAAAATGATTGAAGTTCTTTGAGTCTTTGAACCTTTGAAGCAGGCTCCAGCTGGAATGTGCAGTATGCATGGACTAAGATGTTTGTGTGTGTGTGTGTGTGTGTGTGTGTGGTGGAAGCTGCGATACGTAGCCCAGGAATGAGTGTGGGGGGTGAGGGAGGAGGAGGTGCAGGGTAATTTGGGAGATGGTGTGTGTGTGTGTGTGTGTGTGTGTCGGGGTTCGTGTATGTTTATGTGTATTTTTTTCATATTTGTGAAACTGCATGTTTGTTGCATATCTGTTATGCATGTGTGTGTGTGTGTGTATGTGTGCCTGTATGTTTTACATTTATTTGCTTATTTGTTTATCTATTATCATTGTCTTTTTATTCTACTTTTATTTATTATTATCATTATTATTATTATTATCATTATCAGTTTTTTTCCTTCTGTTTTTCTTTTTTTGTTTTTTTTGTGTGTTTTTTTTTCCCAAGGCCCAACAATGTGTGTTTGGTTATGCTGCTGGTCAGGCATCTGCTTGGCAGATGTGGTGTAGCATATATGGATTTGTCTGAATGCAGAGATGCCTCCTTGAGCTACTGATACTGATAAGATGTTTCAAAGACCAGTCTCACCTCACAGTATTGTACTGTATTGTGCTGTATTGCATTGTATTGTATTGTATTGTATTGTACTGTACTGTACTGTACTGTATTGCATTATGCTGCATTACAGTGCATTGCATTAATTTGTTCTGTTTCGGTTCATATTGCACTGCACTGCACTGCACTGATATGTTTATGTTTTGTTTTGATTTGATCTGATCTGATTTGTATTAATTCATTGTCACAACACATTTCTCTGTGTGAAATTTGAGCTGCTCTACCAAGGGACAGCATGTCACTGTAGTCATGATAGTGCAGCACTACAGAACTTCATCTGGAACAACGTTTTTGTTGCTGTGGTGGTGGTGGTGTTTTTTTTATGTGCGTTAAGTGCCTGCCTTACACAGAACCTCATCTGATCCAAATGACTAGTACCCAGAGCACCACTTAATGCCAAGTGGAGGTGGGGAACAAAAATCCTGGGGTCTTCTTCTGCAACTCCCGCATTCACTCATATGTATACGAGTGGGCTTTTATGTGTATGACCGTTTTTACTCTGCCATGTAGGCAGCCATACTCTGCTTTCAGGGGGGGTATGTTCTTGTTTCCATAACCCATGGAACGCTGACATGGATTACAGGATCTTTAACATGCGTATTTGATCTTCAGCGTATGTATACACACAAGGGGGTTCAGGCACTGGCAGGTCTGCACATATGTTGACCTGGGAGATCAGAAAAATCTCCACCCTTTACCCACTAGGCACATCGCCGTGATTCGAACCCAGAACCCTCAGACTGAAAGTCCAAGGCTTTAACCACTCGGCTACTGTGCCCGTCATATGGGGCTCAAACCTGTGAATACTCACTTCTTAATCAGGTGCGTCACCGCTTGGCCACCTGAACTTTTTGAGAGACAACACATTAAAGCCTGCTTAAAGAGTTACAGACAAGCAGCCTTCAGGGCACAAATGCTGAGATTAAAGCTTATAAATGTTTAGCAGTTTGTAGTTTGCAGCACTCAGGGTAATCCCAGTGTGATTATTCTGTCATTGACATCACACACTAAAATGCACAGCTTAGTTAAAGCAAGCTATTTTCCAATGTGTTTGTTCAGGATTGCATTGCACTGCCTTATCCGTGTATCTGTAATATGGTATGATGTCATACAGTATGGTATGGCATGGTATGGCCTGATATTGCTTGGTATAGACTGGAATGACATGGCACAGTACCGTATGCTATGGTGTTAGTAATAGCCTGGCCAGGTATCAGTACAGCATGATAAACAACACATTAGTACTGTGTTACACAACATTCTATGGCACTGCACTGCGTTCTCATGACAGCACATTTTAAAATGTGAATTCCTTGGACTCTTTTCCCTGTGACAAACAGGTCACTGTACGATACAGCCGTTCATTCCCTGCTTTCTTAACTTTGTGGATTTTGGCTGATGTCATCCAATAATCCTTTGTTTCAGTTGTCTGTCTGTATGAATGTGTGTGCATGTGTGTGTGTGTGGTAAATTTAAACCAGTTCATTTTCTGCACTTCTGTGAAAGGCACAAAAATCGTAAAGAAGGTAAAATATATATATATATTTTTTTTTTTAAAAGAGTTTCCACCATTATGTTCCTGTTACATTTTCTGTCTTTTTACAGAAACTTGCATTTTAATCTGACATGCTGACACATTAACAGCAGTTGTTTTATCATTTTTAGTAAAAAAAACCCAAACTTCTTCAGTTAAGTCTGAAAGTTACAATGATGCGAGCATCTGTCAGGAGCAGAAAAATTGTGCCATGTAATTGGAAATCAATCTGAATATACTATGGGGAATAATATTTTCATAAATAAATCTCACTCATCCACAACTCATGACGTCACAAACCGCATAATTTCGCGCCAGTTTGTCATTCACAAACCCCTTGAAAATGCTGTCAGTCTTATGATCCAAACCAATTTGGATCACAACCATACCAATTTTGGCTGCACGTGTGCCTTAACAGCACTGACTAGCACAAACCAGCACAACTTTTCAACCAATCTATAAAAATTCTGTTTTTTGACAGCGAGCACAAAAATATAACGTTTTGAGTGTCTCCACAGCGGACGAATACAAGACACACAGAGGAACAATCACCCCCCAACATCTTACTTCATCTGCTTTCTTTCTTTCCCTCCTCCAATCCAAAGGTAACAAAGACCGCAGTAGAGAAACATAGAACCAGGACAAAGACAATGTTCCTGACTGTCACGGGGTTTGGGAGGGGTTCCACGATACAGAAACGTCGTTACACAGGATGACAATGCTATTACCATTAATGTGAGCAAGAACAAAGACCAAACAGAAAATGATGAAACAACAGCCCAAGTCTCACCTACCGACAGCGAGCCAAACTGTGTGCCTTGCTGCATGCAAAGTGAAATAACCGCATGGTTTTAAATTACTGTGTCCAGCAATCACACTACACCTATGAGCGGTTATAAACAGATCTCAAAAGAACAACAACAACAACAAAAACAGCAAAAAAACAAGCTTGAATGAATGACAAAAGAAACAACAACAAAAAATCAAATTCTGGATTAGATTAAAGACCAAATAAACAAAATAATACAAACAATTCAAGACCAAATAATTATTTAAAAAAAAAAAAAAATCACTAAAAAAATTCATTAATTTCGAACAACACCTCACAAAACACAAAACTGCGTATCACTCATCAAGGCCCAAAATCCCACAGCTTTGTCAACATTATAACAACGATCATGCATGTGACATGCTTCACAAAGTAGAAGTAACACCACTCAACCCAAACTGGCCATATTAACAGAACAATAGTGAGCCATGGAAATACAGGACAGTATGAAAAGAAACAATAGACTGAAGAGAAACAATACCAGGACTAGCTGTACCTTCCACGGAATCTGTCAGTATATCTCCACAATATTAAAGTCTTGTTTGTTTGGTTTTTTTAATTCAATTAGAATCAAACTCAATATTTAACCTATTGCATGGAAAGTCAATAACCGACTCAATAAAATGTGTTCTCAAAAGAGCCAATCTCAATAATTTTTTTTTCAATCTGTCACAGAAAATTATGTCCAACTCAAATAAAATATGTTTTAATACTACAATGATAGTCTCATGTTAAAAAAAATGTCAAGCTCAATAAAATCTTTTGTGAAATATTAACATTCAACTCAAATGTGTTCTTACCATCTCATAAAGAAAGCCTAACTCTAAATCTCTTGTCAAAAATTTATACTCAACTCAATCTCATCCAAAATTTATACTCAAATGAAATATGCTTTTAAACATGAACGTTTTTAAACATTTCAACTTTGTCCATTGATGGAAAAAATGACACAAAATTTTCTTTGACTTCAGAGGGGGAGAGATAAGAGCACCAATCAATTGAAAAAAACAACAGATATAAAGAAAGTCATGCTTGCTATACATTCTGACGGATCATAAACTAATTCATTACCAGCTGCTGCACATTAAGTGAAAAGAGCAGCAAAGCTACTGAAAAAAGAAAAGAGAGAGAAAACCCTTTCAAAGAAATTATCGCTTTGAACATTTGAAAAATATCAAGTAATATATAAGCCAAAACCAGTAATAACAAATTGTACATCATGTAGGTCTGATTGGTTAAAAGCCACATGAAGAAACAAAAGAATAACAGGTCCCCCACCCAAAATAGGAAAAAAAAAGAAGAAGAAGAAGAAAAAATGACTAAGACAAATACCAACATACTTAGAATCCACCAACCCTTCATTCTTGTCCTTTTCCTCCCTCTGCCTTCTCTCCTAACTCATGCACATGCACACATCCTCGCACATACATGTGCACACCCATGCATGTATCCACGCACACACCTAACCACACAAGCACACATGTACACATACATAAACAAGTGCATATCTGCACACGCACACACCTAACCACACAAATACGCATGTACACATACATGAACAAGTGCATATCTGCACACGCACACACCTAACCACACAAATATACATGTACACATACATAAACAAGTGCATATCTGCGCGCACACACACACACACACACACACACACACACACACACACACACACACACAAACATTTAAAATAGTTAAGAAAATAATTATGAGCCCCACTGGCTTTTTGTCGCAAATTTACTGTTTGATTAGTTAGTTTTGTTTTATTTTGCTTATATTCTTTTTCCTTATGCTAACTGAGGAGAGAGGAACAGGGAAAGTAGTGATGATTTAAAGCACGGGTGGGGTAGGGAAGGGGATAGATTTTCATCTAAAATCACAACTGTGGATAGATGTTAAAGAAAAGAATGAACACACACACACACACATTTACTCACAAGTGTAAACAGTGACTTTTTCCCACCCCTGATTTTTCTTTTTTTAATTCTTGTATATTGAAAATATGTTAAACAAAAGAACACACACACACACACACACACTCACACTCACAAATAAAAACATGTACTGTAAAAAAAAATTTTTTAATTTTTTAGTTATGTACATATTAATGCTAAGAGCCCAGACAGACAGACAGACAGACACATGCACATTTCTTCAGCAGTATCAAGTGTAAACAAACTCACACTGTCGTCAGCCAGGCCTTCGGCAATGGCATCCTCTATGGCCATTCTCCATGACTGGGCTTCCTGGTGGCTGTCAAAGACTAGACTGCACACACACACACACACACACACACACACAAGATATTAAACCTCAGAAAGCACAAACATCCTGACAATGCTTATTTGACAACTTGACAAACAAAACATTAACACATAACATGTTTTTAAAAAAGTACTATTTCAACAAACAAACAAAACAGTTACGGTACATCTTTTTTTAAAAATATTTTTCTATTAAAAAAAAACAACAACAAAAGATAACTAATGCAGAGTTCCAATTCCATGACAACTGACAGTGGTACGAGACACCATTATATTTCATTAAAACTTACAAAAACAAAAAAGTGAAATGACCAAGACACTGGCCTGGAGCTCCTTTCAATTTACAACAGTCTGTTGCAACACCACAGTCAGGTGCCTATGGCCAGGCAACCTTTAGTGCAGCTGTGAACTCATTCAATTCACAGACAGTCTAATGCAAGCCAAGACTTTCCTGCATCAGTTTGGCTGATGAAGGTGGTGAGAAACCACCCAAATAAACAAGTGAGTTGAAACTTTCAATTCTTAGTAAAAAAAGAAAAAAAAATGTTTAAAAAGCTTTCTTCTTAGAACAGCAATACACGTTTGTAGTTTCAGTTTCCATTTTCAATTTCTGTTTCTCAAGGAGGCATCACTGTGTTCAGACAAATCCATATACGCAACACAACATCTGCTGCTTGGCAGCACTACCCAACATGCTTTTCAGGAGTTGAATGCATGCATATATATTTGTGTACTTATCAGAGTGGATTTTATCTGCAGAATATTGCCAGAGGACAAACTGTAACTTTTCTTGCCATGGGTTATTTTTCAATGCACCAAGTGTGTGATGCACATGGGACCTAAGTTCATCGTCTCATCCAAATGACTAAACAATTAGTTTGATTTTCCAGTCAAAGTTGAAAGATAGGGCAAAAGCGGGATTCAAAGCCACATCCTTACGGACACTGTATTGGTAGGTAAGTGAATACACATTCTGCCACTCTGATCCTCGTTTGACTTCCCAGTTCTGCTTCCACGAAAACTGACATAGGGTACAAAAACAAAAACCAAATAATAAAAACAAAAAATGTGGAGATGTCAAGGATCCTGCCCACACACACATCGGCTTTTAATGATAACCATAATAGTCCACTTACGAGAAGTGGGCGTAGTGTGTGGAGAGCTGCAGTTTGTTCTTCTTCCTGTCCTTCACTGAAGACAGCTTCATGTCGATCTCGTGCACCGGACAGTGCATCTGGAAATCCTGCCAACACACACATCACCCGTTAATGATGTACACTTATATAGTACTTTCAAACTTTTTTTTGTTGTTGTTGATTTTTTTTTCTTCTTTACTTTCATGCACACTGTTTAAGTCTCGATGAACAATTTTAAGATTTGACAATGCTTTGACAGTTAGCGGAGTTCACCACAATTTATTTCCTTTTCAATGTCTCACACGTATGAGTAAACCCAGAAAACAATAACAAAAATCAAATAAAACAACAACAAAGTGGAGATGCCAGGGATCCCGCCTACACACACATCATTTTTTCCTGATTATCATAATAGAACACTTGCACATTACTTTGAAATATGTCAAAGCACACTACAGTAATACCGTCAGTCAGACACAAACCACAATACATGCACACGCTGTGCTAATTGTGTGGCTATCATCAGTCGGTGAATCGAGAACTGTATGAAGATTCCCAACTGGATGAGTGCAAGGTCTGGGGCAGACGAGACCAGAGCGAGAAACCATCAGACAGATCAAAGTGGCGCTTACTGATGAAAGGTAAAACCATAACACACACACCTAGTAATCCTGTCCACATGCACTTATACTTATCACCTTTTAATAACAACAATACAAAGAAGAAGAACAGTGCATTCATATAGCGCTTTCAAAAACCTCAAAGAAAACTATAAGATTAATATGTCAGTCATTCACAAACCACAACACACATCGCACATCATATAATTTTTTTTCTGCAATTGCCTCAAGCCAGTATTGTACATGTGTGCTCATTTACTTTTTCACCCCCACGGACACCAAGGTACACTTACTTCAAATGAGTCGTAATAGCAGAGAGTTTTTCCCCAAATGGCAACGTAGAACTTTTTGTTGTTGTTTTCAAAGCGGATAAATCCCTGTAAAAAAAAAAATTTTTTTTTTTTAAAAAGAAAGAAAATGCACATGATTATATACAAGTGGGTGCACTTCATCCACAATGTTATACGTATGCATGCACACTCAACTGCACATATTCTAAACACTTAATATGCACACACACACACACACACACACACACACAAACACACTCCCTCTCTCTGTCTCTCACACGCACACATTCACCCAAACACAAACAAAACACAAACATGCATTAAAGAAATAACACATGAAACACTAAACTGAACAGTATCACCATAAAACGAAGACTGGTCCTTCAATACCAAAGTCAACACCATACAGTTTCCATAGATACAAAGCAAAAGAAATGAGAAATCTGAACAGTTACACAAACAAAGGAAATTTTATTTGCAGAAAATAGAAGTGTATGATACAAAAGTATAAAAGACTGGCAGATTCTTTTGATTTTATTTTTTTTCATGGGAGGGGGAGGGGGGAGGCACGTACACAAATGCCAAATTAACCCCTTGACTGCTGAGCGTTAGTGAAATGAAATCAGTGAGGCCTGGATCTGAAGTGCAACAACTGCTTCTTTTGTTCTTTTCAGTGGTGTTACCGATACTAATTGATTTTGTAACTGACGGGCGCAATAGCCGAGTGGTTAAAGCGTTGGACTGTCAATATGAGGGTCCCGGGTTCGAATCACGGTGACGGCGCCTGGTGGGTAAAGGGTGGAGATTTTTACGATCTCCCAGGTCAACATATGTGCAGACCTGCTAGTAGCCTGAACCCCCTTCGTGTGTATATGCAAGCAGAAGATCAAATATGCACATTAAAGATCCTGTAATCCATGTCAGCGTTCGGTGGGTTATGGAAACAAGAACATACCCAGCATGCACACCCCCGAAAACGGAGTATGGCTGCCTACATGGCGGGGTAAAAACGGTCATACACGTAAACGCCCACTCGTGTGCATACGAGTGAACGCAGAAGAAGAAGAAGAAGATTTTGTAACTGAATGCACTGAACCAGAGTAACTCGGTCCAACGAGGTGGGAGTCAAAATAAAGAACGATGATCAACATGCTCTGCCAAGATCATTCATGCTAACCAGCACTGAACTACAATTACAAAGTAGCTCTAAAAACATGTACAAATTTTGAAAATGGAATATATTGTCTTTTTTTTTTTTCAATGTACAGTTTTTGAAAATGGAAAATGCAGAATTTTTCTGTTCTTAAATGGTTCCCTTACATTTTGTTGTTGTTTTTAATAATGCCCTTATAACAAACTCACTGAAATGTAATTTTCTATCCACCATACTGGTAATGACTGTTGAGTGTCAAACTGGCACCTAGGAACAGTAATTTGTTTTCACGATGCTTGATCTGTTGGATCTTGTATTGCAAGTGTGTAAGCTTCATTTCCTGAGTCAGATGGATGTGTGTCGAAAGCATTTTAAACTAACTCCTTGACTGCCGGGGACTAGTATGCCCATCAGTGAAGGGCTTTTACCTAACTGAGATAAGACAGCGCTTACAGGTCAGAATGTAAGTCACCTTTCTTTGTTGGACTTTTTCCTCATGGAGTTATATTACCTTACTTCAGCATCATCAATCCCATCACTGAATAATACAATAAACAAAAAACAAGAGAGGCAAGGCCTTCAAGACTCACTTGTGATAAATTAAGTCCCCTAGCATTAATTACAGAGTAATTTCCCTTCTTTACTATCTGCACCAAAACGTTTGCAAAATAAATAAAAATTCCATGCTTAGCAAAAGAAGTTCCTGTTTGAACAAAAAATGATAATAATGACTGCTCTTGTTGTTGGGTCAGAATATCAGATCAAAGTGCCAAGTTTAGAGAATACAAAAAATATAAATATAACACTAAATGCAGTTTGCAAATAGTTAGGCTTCTTTTTTTAATTTTTTTGTGCCCATCCCAGAAGTGCAATATTGTTTTAAACAAGATGACTGGAAAGAACTGAATTTTTCCTATTTTTATGCCTAATTTGGTGTCAACTGACAAAGTATTTGCAGAGAAAATGTCAATGTTAAAGTTTATCACGGACACACAGACACACACACACACACACAGACAACCAAACACCGGGTTAAAACATAGACTCACTTTGTTTACATCAAGTGAGTCAAAAAGGAGGAAGGGAAGTTAAAAGTGGTGCCACACTGATCTCATTTCATTAAGGTTCAGCAGTTGAGGGGTTAACGGAAATGTATGGGTTTTTTTTTTTAATGTCATAAAAAAAAGGTTACATTATCTAATGCATACCTCTTTATCAGGTTTTGACACTTCTTCTTCACCATTAGCTCCATCTGCCTTGTTCTGTAAATAAACAAGATTGTCCTCATTTAATATTCTAAAACATGATACTAACATCACACACATTATTCTACAAACCCAACCACCTTGCACCAGGTATCAGTCTTTCAAACACAATGATGAATCAAGATCCTTAACAAATCAGAATCCTGTACATATTGTGTACTTAGTGTGTTAAAGAACCCATGACAACAACAGTCTAGTCCCTGGCACACTCTCAAAGAAAATCCATTGTGATTGAAAAAGAGAAAAGTGTATTCAGATGAAAAAGAAAAAAAAGGTGGTGCTGGATTAATCAATGTGACTGCAATGCCTAAGTGCCATTGGACTGAAAATGTTTTGGAGGAAAATGCTAATTTCACAACCTAGATAAAAAATAAATTGCAGAAACATTCTTCAGGAATGCATAACTTTCACCACTGTGCAACACATTCATAGACTTCTGCTGAGTTTGCTTTCTCTGCTATCATGGTTGCTGAGAAAGTGCGGAGTTTACTCTCTCTCTCTCTCTCTCTCTCTCTCTCTCTCTCTCTCTCTCTCTCTCTCTCTCTCACACACACACACACACACACACACACACACAGAGATGTGAGCGATGTTGTGTCTCTCAGTTTGATGCTGTGTTATACTCGTACATTATACATGTATTAAGTATTCAGTATAACTACATTTATATGCGTACATGTTTGTGTGTCTCTTAGAACAACGGCAGATGTGTAAGTCGGCCAAAGTGCTAATATCTTCACCATTGGAAAATAAAGATTCATTCATTCATTCATTCTCTCTCTCTCTCTCTCTCTCTCTCTAGCGTGTGCGCAAGGTGCTGAGCCTAATGGTTAGGAGCACTGGATTCATGTGAGAATGTCCCAAGTTCAATCCCTGGTTTTATCCCGCCTGGTCAGTGAACAGTGGACATTTTTCTGATCTCCAAGACCATCAGATGTGGAGGCCTGCCACTGTGCCTGAACGCCCTTCATGGCTATATGCATACAGGAGATTCAGAAGTATGCAAGTTAAAGATCCCATGATCCACATGAATGGGAACATGAATATACTCAACATGCACCAACGACAACAGATTCATCAACAAACTGATGTGGAGAAATGGGAGAACACAGAACACCACATAGCCACATACACACACACAGACAGACACAGACACAGACACACACACACACAAACACACACACACACACACACACACCAAATCAGAGTACATGGACTCACTGTGTTTGCACACTACAGTCAAAAGAATAATGATGATAACAAAAAGTGGTATACCTCAAGGATTGCAGCCATTAAGGTGTTGGTCCATGTGCAACAGTCATCTGCAAATAGCACAAACAGCATTTGACTTTACAGTACAAGTGACTTTGCAGTGGTCCCTTACTGTACATGTGACTTTACAATAGTACTTCACAACACAAACCCTATCATACTCCTATCAAAACACTGAATTCCATCCACACAAAAGCACCACACACACATACAAACGCACAAACACACCTACATACACACACCTCCATACACACACACATACACGCACACACACACAAACACATACACACACGTACATACACACACACCCGCACACATGCATCCACCCACCCACCTCTGGTGTCGGCAGCAAACAGGAAGGTTCTGTCTCGCAGCGTGGTCACCAGACGGAACTTGAAGCGGTTGGTGTCACCCTCTCTGACGTCACTGATCACCTCTTTCATCGATGACAGAGGGATGATCTTCTTCGAGATCTGACTCTGCTCACAGAAACATAAAACAGTGGGCTGACATTGAAGAAAATCAGCATCATCAGCATCATTATCATGCCGAGTGATGCTCATACTTCCCAAACAGGGAGCTTGTCACATTTAAGAAGATTGAATAAAAATATTAAAAATTAAGAAACAAACAAATGAAACACACACATACTGTACAGGTATGCTCTCCCTGGGGAGAGCAGCCCGAATTTCGCCCAAGAGAAATTCGTTCTGACAAAATGAAAAACAACACAACAAAATACAATGATAATAATAAAGCAGACTGACGCTCGCATTCTTAACCCTTGACTGCTAAACTATGGTGAAATGAGATCAGTGTGGCATGATGCTGAAATGTAATCACTGTGTACTTTCTGTATACTTTTAAAGTATACCTGATTTTGTTGAACAAAAAGTAATTGTCATCCCAAGTTGAACAAGTCCACAGAGCAAGAATGGTAACTGACAACTAGACCTATGAGGTCAGTCTTGTCTTAGTGAGGTGACTGACTGAAACCATTTATTGTCAGATTAACTGTTTGTTGTACTGACATTTTCGCAACCATTTGATTAAAATATTAACTGAGCAACACAAGGAAATTCTGATTTGAGGGAAGGTATGATTTAAAAAAAAAAAAAAAACATATTTAACAAATCAAGTTACCAA
>NC_134882.1:15191414-15196414 GCF_041734735.1 Babylonia areolata
TTTGTGTGCATGTGTGTGTGAAGGGGGGGTGAGGTGGAGGGAACAAAGGATGACTGTTTTCTTTTTTACTCTAGTTCATGGGTTGGGTTATAAATTGTGGAAAAACAAAACAAAAACACAAAAAAGACAGAAAACAAATGCTTCAGTGGTGATCACCACGGGTCCCTCATCCCCTCACACGGATGTACACACACACACACACACACACACACACACACATACACACACACAAACACAAACACACACACAAACACAAAGTTTATATAAATGCATATTTTTTTTGTGTGTCAGACTTTCAAATGAGACATTATCTCTATAAATGAACATGTGTATAAAACCTTTTCTTTTTTTTCTTTTTTTTTTAATTATCTTTTTTACAAATAATCACTCCACCTGCGGTCTCCACTCTGGGAGAGACGCTCACTTAGTCTGGCTCCGCGATTAAGCCATTATTGTCGTTAGTAGGGGGCTTAGTAGGTGGTGTCCTAAGTACGTTAAAACAGAACAGGCACCACTGAACACCACCGAAGTGACTCAGCAGCAGTGCAGGGTCTCCTCTGGTGTGTGGCCTCCAGGAGACCTAACATCGATGGTTCCCTGTGGACTGCCGACATTGGAACTGCGACGGACGAACCCGGGTGTGGCAGTGTATGGGGGAATCTAAATGAGCGGCGTGGGAGTAATGCCACTGAAACGGCGCAGATGATGGGGCAGCAAAAAATAAAAATAAAAATAAAATAAAAAAATAAATAATCACTCCACCTAAACTTCCCACCACTACTACTTTCAAATGAGACATTATCTTAATAAATGTGCATGTGTGTAAAACTTTTTTTTTTTTCTAATGATCTAATTTACAAATAAACACTCCACCAAAACTTCCCACAACCGCTACTGTTCCGACTGCAGTGTCATTCTCTGTACCTCGTCTGTTGCCCCTATGTCATCATAACCCGTCTGCCGATGGCAAGCATTTCCTCATCAATTCAATTTCTAAACCCTGTGATTGATGGCCTCTTTCCTCCTTTGTGGCCATGACTGCCCTATAGTATAAAGCTGATGCTGCACCTGTGAAAGTGCAAGCAAAATGTTGACTCAGTTTACAAAAATAAAACCACCATCAAAAAAACCCAAAGCCTGGGGAAGAGGGCACACCCCTACCCCTACTATCTTCCCTCTCACCCCAAATTACTCTCAACACCCAGGGCTACACGAGTTTAAAGACTGTACACTCTCTCTCTCTCTCTCTCTCTCTCTCTCTCTCTCTCTCTCTCTCTCTCTCTCTCTCTCTCTCTCTCTCTCAGCATACCTGTTTACCCTCAATAAAACATTTCAAAGTTTGCTTTCGTATAAAGTGGTAAAGCGGATTCTCTCTCTCTCTCTCTCTCTCTCTCTCAGCATACCCGTTTACCCTCAATAAAACATTTCAAAGTTTGCATTCGTATAAAGTGGTAAAGTGGATTCTCTCTCTCTCTCTCTCTCTCTCTCTCTCTCTCTCTCTCTCTCTCAGCATACCTGTTTACCCTCAATAAAACATTTCAAAGTTTGCATTCGTATAAAGTGGTAAAGTGGATTCTCTCTCTCTCTCTCTCTCTCTCTCTCTCTCTCAATGCTGAATGCTGTGCAGTAATGTGTTACACTCTATCACAACTCCAGAATTCTATATTTTCAAAATTAAATAAAATTAAAATTTAAAAAAAAACAGAAAAAAAGGCCAGGTGGGTTACTGTTCCAATCTCCAAAGTATCTCATCATTCTAATGCCTCTGTGATGATGATCTCACAGCGACTCAATCTGTCATACCTGTCATGACTTACCACAATCACCCCTCCCCCAGGCCCCCCCCTCCCCCAAAACCAGGTCTGGTGGAAAATGTAGAACACCATGGCCTGCCATTGCCAATGGGGCGGTGAATTCATATCTACAGTGTCTAGAGATCATCATCATCATCATCATCATTATTATTATTACTGTTGTTTTTATTATTATTATTATTCATTTATTTATTTAACTTTTTTTTCCCCTTTCCTCAAGGCCCAACTAAGCATGTTGGGTTACACTGCTGGTCAGGCATCTGCTTAGCAGATGTAGTGTAGCTTATGTGGATTTGTCTGAACACAGTGACGCCTCCTTAAGAAACTGAGCTGAACTGAATAGGACTCTCCTTCTGCCTTTTCAACTTTGCCTGACAGATGTCAAGTCACCATTCACACCTGGCTGGAAGGGAGTGAAGTGCCTTTGGTTTAAACATTTTTTTTTAATATCAAGAAACAAGGCGAAATACAGCGTTCTTCTTCTTCTTCTTCTTCTGCGTTCACTCGTATGCACACGAGTGGGCTTTTACGTGTATGACCGTTTTTACCCCGCCATGTAGGC
The DNA here is from genome assembly GCF_041734735.1 of Babylonia areolata. NCBI lineage: Eukaryota > Metazoa > Mollusca > Gastropoda > Neogastropoda > Buccinidae > Babylonia > Babylonia areolata. Next base: position 15,193,791 of record NC_134882.1, read on the forward strand.
AGCCATACTCCGTTTTCGGGGGGGTGTATGCTGGGTATGTTCTTGTTTCCATATCCCACCGAACACCGATCTTTAACGTGCGTATTTGATCTTCTGCTTGCATATACACACGAAGGGGGTTCAGGCACTAGCAGGTCTGCACATATGTTGACCTGGGAGATTGTAAAAATCTCCACCCTTTACCCACCAGGCGCCGTCACCGTGATTCGAACTCGGGACCCTCAGATTGACAGTCCAGCGCTTTAACCACTCGGCTATTGCGCCCGTTGAAATACAGCGTTCAATTAAGAAAACTTGAGCATCAACAAGCCTGAGCTTATATCATGCTCTTTCATGTGTCACAAACAAGTACAGTGCCTTTCCCCATGACACAACACCATGCTAAAATGGGGGCCTCAAACCCTGATCACTGGGTAAGAAGTCCAACACCTAACCGATTCTGCCAAGGTGTAGGACTAGCTGTGGTTTTGCTGCACAGTTTGGTTCATCCGATCTTCTGCCAGGTTGACACCACCACTCAGCGTACAGGATTACACCTTGCAGTGACACCTGATCTTCCTTCACTCCTGTCCCTTCCCTGTGGTATGTAAGACCATGCCGAAAGACTGATGTGGAGTGATAGCCTAGAGGTAACACGTCCGCCTAGGAAGCGAGAGAATCTGAGGGCGCTGGTTCGAATCATGGCTCAGCCGCCGATATTTTCTCCCCCTCCACAAGACCTTGAGTGGTGGTCTGGACGCTAGTCATTCGGATGAGACGATAAACCGAGGTCCCGTGTGCAGCATGCACTTAGCACACGTAAAAGAACCCACGGCAACAAAAGGGTTGTTCCTGGCAAAATTCTGTAGAAAAATCCACTTCGACAGGAAAAACAAATAAAACTGCACACAGGAAAAAAATACAAAAAAATGGGTGGCGCTGTAGTGTAGCGACGCGCTCTCCCTGGGGAGAGCAGCCCGAATTTCACACAGAGAAATCTGTTGTGATAAAAAGGAATACAAATACAAATACAAATCTCAGGTCTGGGGTTTCCCCGACAAGTGTGAGTGTCTTACAGAATACAGTCGTCATCAGCCCTGTGCCTCATCTCTTCACCCTGAGGGGCTGGTTTTTCTTTCTTTCTTTCTTTTGTCCTTTGAGAAGGAAGGTGGCAGAATGGATATGACGCTCATACAGTGTCCATGATAGTGTGGGTTCGATTCCCGCTATCGCACTTTCTCCCAAGTTTGACTGGAAAATCAGCCTGAGCGTCTAGTGATTCCAATGCGATGATAAAGTCATAAACCAAGGTCTCATGTGCACTTGGCGCACTGAAAAAGAACCCATGGCAACAAAAGCTGTCCTCTGGCAAAATTCTGTACAAGAAATCTACTCTGATAGGAACACAAATATACATGCATGCTCTCATGGCCTGACTCAACACGTTGTCTAGCAGATGTGGTGCGGCGTACACAGACCTGTCTGAACACAGTGATGCCTCCTTGAGAAGCTGAAACTGAAACTGAAACTGTCCAACGCTCATTCTGAGAAGATGTTCCACAGAGAAGAAGTTGGTGATATGCTGCAAGTGCTATACGAGAGACCTGGAAAAGCTGTCACGCTGTGGTCATGGCGCATGGGGTGGGGCTGGTTCATAACTCACTGTCTGTCCTCCACCCTTTGACCTGTCAGGCCTTGGTGGCCCTACTACAGGGACCCTGCCAGCACAGCTCTCTGGATCACTGAGGCACACATGCTCCACCACCACCCCACTCCACCTCCTCCCCCCCAAAAATAAAGTAGTGATCCTCTTGAAAGTTGCAACACTGTGTGGAGTGGTGGAGTGGTGGCAACACGCCTGCCTAGGGAGCAAGAGAATCTTGAGGGTACAGTGGTCTAATCCCACACTTGCTAGCATTCGCCCACTCCCCACCCACTTCCACTATACCTTCAGTGGGGGTCTAGATGCAACCAATTCAGAGGAAACATTAAACTAAATATAATATAATATAATATAATATAATATAATTTAATATAATATAATATAATATAATATAATACAATGTAACATAACATGATGTAACATAACGTAATATAGAGTAACATAATGTAACGTAGCATAGCGTAATACAGCACAGCACAGTACAGCATAGACACAGCACAACACAACGTATCACAACACAGTCTAAGGGTTGCACTTTGCACAGCCCCTGAAGGGGTTAACAACTGCCATCTTCAAGAGAGGAAGTGCCGCTCATGACCTATGCTGATGGTAAACTGTATGGCAGCAAGGCCGACAGGCAGGGCCAACCTTGGGTCTGAAAACTAAGGCATTCACCTCCCTGGGCCAAAACAACAACAATGTGAACACATCTGCGCTGTCGTTCTAATGTAATCTATTGGCAACATGGTGTACATATTTTTTAAACAATCTAAAACAGTGAAATACAGGTCTTAAAATGGAGAGACAGACAATGTGTGTGTGTGAGTGTGTGTGTGTGTGTGTCTCAATGTGTGTCTGTCTGTCTGTCTGTCTATCTGTGTGTCCTTGTGTATGTGGGTGTGTGACCATGGTAAACCTATTTTCAAACCTAGTATACATCTGTTGCATTAATTATTCATACCAGTTCTCTGTAATCAGTTTC
>NC_134882.1:15198914-15201414 GCF_041734735.1 Babylonia areolata
TGTTAGTTACATTGTGTGTGTGTGTGTGCCTGTGCATTTGTGTCTACAAGTGTGCACGCGTGCGTGTGTTTAAAGTGGAAGAAAGGGATGACTTGTCTCATTGTTCACTTTAGCTTCTTCACTCACCACAATTCAACTGCTATGAAAATACATAAACTCTCTTCCCCTTCTCCTCCACCCCCCTTTCTCTTCCTTCCTCCCCCCCCCCCCCCCCCCCCACCACCACCCTTTCCATCTCTCTCTCTCCCTCTCCCTCTCCCCCCCCCCCCACCCTCCCCCCTCTCTCTCTCACAGAGCTTGAGAGTGCTGGGGGAAAACCAGGGCCCACACAGTCCATGACAATGGAAAGTGAGAGACCAAAAAAAACACAAGTCATAGGCCAAAAACCAGTCGTCATAGGCCAAAAACCAGAGGTCACAGGCCAGTCAATTGCAGGACACTGAGCAGTAAGCAGAAAAAAAAATGTGTGCACCTGGCATGCCCACAGAATTCAGAGGCAAGTGCAGTGGGAAGATCTAACTCGGTCAGCAGCAAAGGCCCAGTGTGGGCATCTCTGGCCATGTTCTCTTAATCAATCCATAATTAATCACTATGCAGCACACACAAAAGTGTACACACACTTGTGCATGAATGCACAACACGCACGTACATATGCACGCATCCACACACACACACACACACACACACGCAGGCGCACACACACACGTGCGCACGCAAGCACGCACACACACACACACACACACACACACAGAGGCACACCCCCTCACTCTATATCCAGTCCCTCACCCATTCTCTACACCAACTGTATGAATGTGTATGTGTGCGCTGAAACATCTTCTCATGAATGCATCTTGTAAAGAGGAACATGGAAACACACACTCACACATACACACATACTCACACGAACGCATACACACATGGACAAGTGTGCACACAAATGTGCATAATGTACACTCTCTCTCTCTCTCTCTCTCTCTCTCTCTCTCTCTCTCTCCCCCCCCACCCCCTCTCTCTCCCTTGAAAACTGCTTTCTTCCACCATCCAAACTCACAACTACTTATAATAATCATAATATATTGTACTTATATGGCACAAACTCCCCATATAACGGGCTCTAAGCTCCTCACATGAAACAGTGCAAATACAATTTTGCATTGCACCACACAACAGTACATGAGGACATGGAAGTGAAAAACAAAATATATGTACACCAACACAATGCTACCAATTGTAGATATGAATAATCACATTAAAAAAAAACCCACAAAACATGCCAACCCCCCCTGCCCCCCCCCCCCCCTCCCCCCACTGCAGCCTCCTCCCACACACACACACACACACATGTGCGCTTCAATGTGGGGGGCGGGGGCGATGGGGACCACACACACACACACACGCACACAAACACACGCACACACGCTTTAATGTGGGGGGGTGAGGGGGGCGATGGGGACCACACACACACACACACACACACACACACACACACACACACATGCACTTCAATGTGGGGGGTGGGGGCGATGGGGACCACACACACACACACACACATGCGCTTCAATGTGGGGGGGGGGGGCGATGGGGACCACACACACACACACACACAAACACACACACGCACGCTTCAATGTGGGGGGTGCAGGGGGCGATGGGGACCACACACACACACACACACACACACACGCACGCACGCTCGCACACTTCAGTGTCTGTGGGTGGAAGGGGCCACGCACAAACACACGCAAAACACACACACACTAGCTCACGTGCTTCAATGTGTGTGTGTGTGGGGGGGGGGGGGGGTTGCACTTAAGCATAGGGTGACAGGAGACAGACAAAACAACTATGCTTCGTCACATCCAAATGCCAGTTTGAATTGGTAGGTTTTTAGTTTGAATAGGTAGGTTTTTAGTTTGAATAGGTAGTTTTTTAGTTTCGCTTTGAAAGAAGACAGTCAGTGAGTGATGGAGATCCAGAGTCATACCATTCACTCAACCAAAGCACAGAAGAAAAGCCATGACCCAGCAGTCAATGCTTTCTCACCACATAAATATGTGTTCATAAAACCTCTCCTGCTCATACAGTATTTCTTTGTTCTCACAGTCACAAATACTGCTAAAGACTGCAGGAGCCAAGACTGACCAGAGAGAGAGAGAAGAGAGTTTATATGTGTGCATGTGTGAGGTTGCTTGTCTGTGTGTGTGTGCGCGTGCGTGCATGCGCATGAGTGTGAATGTGTGTGTGTGTGTGTGTGTGTGTGTGTGTGTGTGTGTGTGTGTTTATAAGCACCTGTGTGTGTATTTGTTTGAGTGTGTGTGTTTGTGTGCATGTGCATCACAGTACGTCTCTTAAAACCCATTACAGATGACTCTGTCACAAATTATTGTGTGATCTGGCAACCAATCTCTAGCCTCTTGAGAGTCTCAAACTGTAAATGTAGTTTCCATTGCAACTACTGACACATACAAACAGAAAAGGAGACTGTAAGTGAGGAAATTCT
>NC_134882.1:15203914-15238914 GCF_041734735.1 Babylonia areolata
TCGTTATAGGATTACCACATATACAGGAAACACTTTTTATGTATTTTGTCTGTGCCTCTGAGTGTCAGTTTCCATCTGCAGATCAATGATGCAATCTGCCTTTCGCTGTAAATGTGTTGTTCATGTTTACCAACAATTCATAAATATTACTTATTTCTTTGTGTAAGGTGGAACGGCCCATTTTCCTTTCTTCTGTCTGAAAGTATGATCGCTGGATTTGTTCTACTATAACATTCCTGCAATGAAAATGGAAGAGATAAATATGCTGACTCAGCTGATTCCTTTGCTCCTTTTTTTCACCAAGAGATCAACCTTCTCATTATAATGAAGGCCACAATGCGAAGGAATCCAGATGAATGCAGTACTAGTACCCCTCAATGAGAGTAAATGAATTAGATGTTTAATTTCAATAATAATTTCAGATCTAACTTTGGAGTGTACAGAGTTGATAGCATTAATGACTGACTTAGAGTCAACACAAAAAGCAATCTGGAATCTATTTTTTGGCAAATCGAGAAAGAAGTACAATGCCGTAAGTACTGCAACTAGCTCCGCAGTAAAGATTGACTTATTTATTCCCACGTTATAAATTTTTTCTGCGTTTACTTCAGGTATGATATATGCGGCACCTGCATTATTGTTTAACACAGAACCATCTGTATAAACCATCAGGTGGTTTGGATATTGATCACATAAGTGGATTCGGGCATAACATGACAGTAAATTTATGTTTTCAGTCTTTGTTACATGTGTATAATCAATATCAAACTGGGCTCTCTTGAGTTCCCAGGGTGGGATAGGGGATAAAACGACTGTTTGGCTACATTATGCTTCAGATTTAGATCAGAGCTTGTTATAGTAATAGATGTATATATACTTATGGTCATATGGGAGGTGATGGTCCTAGCTCTTTTTTGGAAAGTCAGTATCGAACTTAAGATTCAGTTCAGGTTTCAAATCATTTTCTGCTGAATAGCTTCTCAAGACGAATTTGGTGCATTGAAGGTTCCTGTGTGTGTGTGTGTGTGTGTGTGTGTGTGTGTGTGTGTGTCTGTGTCTCTGAGTATCAGTGTGTGTGTGTGTGTGTGTTTGTGTGTGTGTGATTGTGCGTGTGTGTGTGTGTGTGTGTGTGTGTGTGTGTGTGTGTGTGTGTCCAATCCATAAATAACTATACCACACCTGTTTGTTGTAAATATAAAGAAAGAACAAAAGCACCACCACACCCCATGTCCCAAAAACTTTCTTTTTTTTTTAATAATTTTTTAAGAGGCATGATTTACTCACAAAAATGTGCACGCAGCGTAAGGGTCGCTTGGAAAAAGGAAAATATCCATTGCCAGTCATCATGAGTCCCCAAGTAGTCTCCCGACGGGAACCAGCACCATCACATCCACTCAGGGGAAGACAACGACCATCTTTCACACTTTATCCTCACCACTCCACACCACCACTGAATCATGAAACGATGAATCAACAACATCCTGTCTGACGACTCAGTCAGTCTGTCTCAGTACCCTCTCTGACACTCTCTATGGAGGGCATTTGATATCTGACACTGTTATTCATAGTCCAGCCGACTGTGCAGGGCCATATCAGGACTACCCAACTTTTTAATTAAAAAAAAAAAAAAAGGTTGTTAATCAGCCACATTGAACACAAAACTCTGTCACATCTTGAGAAAAAAACAACAACTGCAAAACAACACAATTCACAACGTATCAATTATCATTTGTCTTGACCATAAAGCTCCTTTCGGCAAATAAGACTAGGCTATGCTGGGGACAAAAATCCTATGAAAATATTTTTTTTTTTTTTTAATTTCTTAAATATATATATTTAATAATTTATACTTCAAAACATACAAAAATACATTTTTCTAAAAAGGATCATGTGCTGATATAGGTAAACAACACTGCAGAACAGATAGCTGGTGCCCATCCCATTGTTTAGGTTAACAATGCAGAACAGATAGCTGGTGCCCATCCCATTGTTAAGGTTAACACTGCAGAACAGATAGCTGGTGCCCATCCCATTGTTCAGGTTAACAACACTGCAGAACAGATAGCTGGTGCCCATCCCATTGTTAAGGTTAACACTGCAGAACAGATAGCTGGTGCCCATCCCATTGTTTAGGTTAACAACACTGCAGAACAGATAGCTAGCTGGTGCCCATCCCATTGTTAAGGCTAACACTGCAGAAAAGATAGCTGGTGCCCATCCCATTGTTTAGGTTAACAACACTGCAGAACAGATAGCTGGTGCCCATCCCATTGTTTAGGTTAACAATACTGCAAAACAGATAGCTAGTGTCCATCCCATTGTTTAGGTTAACAACACTGCAGAACAGATAGCTGGTGCCCATCCCACTGTTTAGGTTAACAACACTGCAGAACAGATAGCTAGTGCCCATCCCATTGTTTAGGTTAACAACACTGCAGAACAGATAGCTAGTGCCCATCCCATTGTTAAGGCTAACACTGCAGAAAAGATAGCTGGTGCCCATCCTACTGGTTAATTTAACAACACTGCAGAACAAATAGCTAGTGCCCATCCCATTGTTTAGGTTAACAACACTGCAGAACAGATAGCTAGTGTCCATCCCATTGTTTACTATCTCACTACCTGACCAACAGAACTAAACCGCACACATAGTACGTCACAGACAGCAGCCAGTGCAGGAAAAGAGAAAAAAAAATGTCAAGACTTGCTGGGGAAAAAAAAAAGGAATGTGAATGGAAAGGGAAGTAAAAAAAAAATAAAATAAAAAAAAGTATAAAAAATAAAATAAAATAAAAACCATAAAAGGCAGGAACAGAGCAATGAGGATGCTGTTTAAACGGAAAGACCCCTGGTGTAACAGCCTCAATAATCTACCCCCCTTTACTGGATTTTATCCCAGGGTCAATCTTGGCAAGCCTAAGATGACCCCTGCAATCATTTGTACCTAGTCAAGATCACCCACTGCCCCTCCCCCCCCCCTCTCTCTCTCTCTCTTGCCATGCACCCTTCCCACTTCACTGGAAGTTAGTATCAAATAAATAGGGGAGGGGGAGTCAACTCAGCCAATCTTACCCAAGGGGGTTATTTCGAGCTAGCTTAGAGTGACCCCCATATTTATTACGAGGATGAAAGGTGAGATGACTGATGAGGATGGGAGGTAAAATTCAACGGGGGGGGGGGGAATGGGAGGGGATCAATTCTGACCAGTTGAAGTTTACCCCACCCCCACCCCCCAGGCTCGTCTACAGAGACCCCAGGTTTAACATGGGCCAGCCAGATTTTACCCTGAGGTATACCCCCGAAAACAAGAGTATGGCTGCCTACATGGCAGGGCAAAAAAAAAAAGTCATACACATAAAAGCCCACTCGTGTACATACGAGTAAGCGTGGGAGTTGCAGCCCACAAATGACAACGAAGAAGAAGACCCCAAGGCAAAAAAACAGGTGGGAGGGGGCGCACACTGAAGGGAGGTGACAGGTTGATGATGATGTGGCTCCCTATTCATTGTTTTGTTGTGTGTATCTTGGTCGAACTCAGTCCATAGTTTCCTTGTCTTAGTCAGTATGGAGTCTTCTTGGCAAAACTGCAGTCAGCCAAACAGACAGACAGACAGACACTGAGACAGACAGACATCCGTTCCAAGTTGATTCAGCATCAGATAGCTGAAGTGAGTACTACCGTCACAGGAAATGTCTTTCCGACTTCTTGGTACATATGCATATGCATATATATATATATATATATATATATATATATATATATATATGCATGTTTATGTATATGTGTGTGAGTTAGTCATCATTTTGCATGGCTGCGTGTGTATGTGCATGCGTCTGTGTGAGGTGTGTGCACATGTGTGTTTACATGCAAATATATACATATCCTTATTTGTAATACTGTAATAAAGGATGGTCAGCAACAATGCACAGTCCAAGTCATTCATAATCTCACTCCTAATTTCACTTAGTGGCTAACAATTAACTGACACAAATCACTCACAACACCACCAGTGATGTTGATAGAGCAAAAATACACAACTTTACAATAGAGGAGAGAATTCTCCACACACACACCTCCACCCCCCACCCCCCACCCCCCCAAAAAAAAAGTAAACACCACAAAGTACAAAAAAAACCAAAAAACACTACAACAAAAACAAAACAAAAAAAAAAGTAAAACCACCACACAAGTACCCCAAAGAACATTTTTATCTTCACTGTCTCATGGAGTCCACCCTGAGCGTCTTCTCCTCCTCAACACCATGCCCTTACTTCACAACAACCCAGGTGTGTGGGAGGGTGGGAGACCGGGCAGGGGAGGTGGGAAGGGATCTACTACAGAAGAGCACACACACACACACACACACACACACACACACACAGGAGTACCCCTGGTGTAGGTGTAGGAGAACTGGGGGAAAGAAAGAAAGCTGCAAAAACACCAAACAGTACAGCACACACACACACACACACACACACACACACAAGCCCAGCCCCCTCTTGTCTTACATAAGCAGCACAGCAGGCCAGCAAGCAAGGAGTGAACCAACAACTGACCAGTAGTGCCACAGACCATGACCACTATACTACCACCACCACTACCCCCCACCCCCAAACCCCCTACCCTCCACCTCCCCTCTCCTACTTGTGGGTCCGCTCCAGTGCACACACACACACAACATTCCCTTTCATGTATTCCGCCGACACCATTGACCAGGGTTATACATCTCAGTGGCCGCCACATGGATGATTTTATGTGTTTAAAAAAAAAAAACAACAACAACGATCACTGACCCCAGCCCACCCCCTTCTCACCTCCCTTCACCACCCCTAAAAAAACCACCCCTCTGAACTGTTACCTCACACCTCCGCCCCCCTCCACCCCCACCCCCAAGCCAGCCGCAAGCAAGCAGATCCATAATTTTTCAATGACACCTTTCCTTCTTATTACTGCCTGCTGATTGTTGCTAATACTTACCACCATCACCACCACTGTGACAAAGAGTTTAAGACCAAGGAATTCACAAACCACCAACCAGCCCCAACAATTTTTTGCTGCTGCTGCTGCTGTTGTTGTTTTTTTGTTTTACTGAACACATAAAGTGCACAAACTCGAGGACTGAGAAAACATCAGAATCTACAATGGAAACAAGGAGCACAAAAAAAGTAGAAAACATCAGAATCTACAATGGAAACAAGGAGCACAAAAAAAGTAGAAAACATCAGAATCTACAATGGAAACAAGGAGCACAAAAAAGTTTGTTTTTGTTGTTGTTTTTTAAACTTTAAGCTTTAAGTTATTGAACCCTTCCTTACACAAAGGTGTCTCATTAACATTAACAGTCACTAGGTACAGTGACTTTTTTTTTCCTTTAATTTTTTTCTTTTCATCCATTATCTCAGTTGTTTCTCTTGTTAAATGAACGACTTCACTTTTGCAACACCCATCAAGTAAATTCATGCAGCTGTACTTCTATTCATTTCAAATAATTTTTATTCATCTTTCATTCCACTCTCCAGCTGTTATCCCCAAACTCACCACACAACTCCTTCTCCTCTCCTACCTTTTCATCTTTATTTTGATAATATTTAAACATGAAAACTAATACTTTGATTAGATATACCTACAATCACCAGAACGTGTGACAGGATCAAAAACAAAACTCCTTCTCTCCCTTAAAAAAATGTCCATAAATGGAGGGGGGAAAAAAACACTTAAAAAGGTTATTTAAAAAACAACAAAATCACACACCCCTACACACACACAAAGACAGGTCCTGATTTAATAAACTTCTTCCACTTCAACAGCTTTTTTTGTTGTTAATCCATTCAACCCTGAGCAGTTTACAACCTCAGCTGACTTCCACTAAATATTGATGTGGAATAAAAACACAGAAAATATTCTGTTTTTCCTCAAAATTACATGTAGGCACATCCAGAAATAATGTAGAAGTTTGCTCCCTTTCTGTGTGGTTCATGCATGTATGTAGAAACGTGAAAACTGTTTTGATCAGACAAATTTTGATGCCAAGGCAATTCTCGGGTGCAGGGCTCAATGACTTTTTAAGTGTTTCATTCCTTCGTCGTTGAAGGATTCACCCATGATACACCACCATTCAAATATGTCACAGATTCATTCAGAAACAATTTTCTTCCTCCTCTCCTGTTCTTCAGCCGCATCATGCTGAATGAACACACTCTGTCACTGACATACAGTACAGCTTTTGTTTCCAACCAACTCTTGGCTTATCATGCTGAACGAATACACCCTCGCTGACATTCAGTACAGCTTTCGTTTCCAACCAACTCTTGCCGAATCCAACAATAAAACAATATATTCACTGTTCAGCTCAGCATTCATCACCCGACTGGTAAGAAAACATGGGCAGCAGTCCAACAGAATGTACTGTGATGACGGAAGGTATCTTTCAGCCCACACCCCCACCTCCTGACCAAACAATCAGACTCCACATACAATGCATGTGTTAAGTCAGATAGAAACATAGATGTATGGAGTCAAGGGCACTGTTCAAAAAAAACCTATGGTGATTGTTTTGTTTATCATGTACTGTCAATGATATGAGTAAAAAAAGAAAAGTTTGAAAAAACACAAAAAACCCATAGAACAAGGCAGTTTCCAGGGAAGTTAGTTGAGTGACTTTTGTGTGGGGGTGGGTGTTTGTAGGCATGGTGGGGGTGTGTGGGGGGATAGGTGTGAGGGTGTGAAGGTGTGGGTGTAGGGGTGTGTGTGTAGAGGGGTGTGCATGTGTGTATGCAGGTGTGAACATGTGTGAGTGTGTGTGTGTGTGTGTGTGTGTGTGTGTGTGTGTGACTGTGCATGTGTGTGTGCACGCACACACGTGCATGAATATGTGCAAATGTCAACAAGCGTGCATGTGCACATGAGTGTGTGGTATGAGTGAGAATTAGAGATCAACAGTAAATGTCCAAGCATCCTTGCATGTTTGTGTGTGTGTGTGTGTGTGTGTGTGTGTGAAGGGAGGGGGTGCAGAGGGGAGGGGGTAACAGAGATAAGACTCCTTTCCACAGCTCTTTAATAATCTTTTTATAATTTTCATTATTACTATCCTTTTTCAATAACAAGATTAAACAGCTTTCCAGTAAATCGGAAAAAAAAAAGATTCTGATTTGTGATTTCCAAAACCTCATGGCGAGGAGAAAGAAGAGGAAATGAAAAAGACAACAACATCAGAGATCAACAAAACTCCGACACATGATCTGTCACCAAAACCACCCTCCAGGCTTTTTACTACCACTTCCTGATTCCACTCAATACAAAATGAACACAAAAACTGCAAACCGGTTTCCATCGTTGTTCCCACCCAACCCCCCAACAGAACAAAAACAAAGGCAACAGCGCTCATGTCACTCAATTCCCTGCAATAGAACAACTATAACAATGGTAATAGTGCTCACATCACACCATTCCCTGCGACAGAAGGAAGTGGGGGGATGGGTGGGGTGGGCGGTGAGGGGGGAGGGGCGGGTGAGGCATTAACCTGTCACATCCATGATCAGCATCATTGTCATGACAGGATGATAGTGGAGGAGAAGCCCAGCGGTAATGCCCCCCGACTAGGAAACCAGTGTGTAGGGTTTGAGTTCCATATTTTATACAGATTTTGTGTGCATGTGTGTGTTTAGTCTGAACATTATTTGACGCCTTGACTGCTGAATCCTGGTGGAATGAGAACAGTATGCCGTAACTTTGAAGTACATCCACTACTTTTTGGTGTACTTATCAATGGTGCACCTGATTTTACTGAACAAAAACAATGCAATTCCAAGAGGAAGAAGTCCAAACAAAGAACTGTGATGGACATCTTTACCTGTAAGCTCTATCTTATCTCAGCTGACAGCCCTTCACTGACATGCGCAATCATCGGCAACAATGAAGGGGTTAATATCTGTTTCTGTTTTTTTCTCTGTCTTGTCACCATGCCTGACATATGTGCACTTGAGTGAGTGTGGTCTACATGACCTGACAGTGACATTTAACATGTGTGCATTGTGTAACAAGAGCAGATGCACATCCGGTTCAAGATAGCTAACTGTGTGGTCGGCCTGAAGGTGCTGAGTGTGTGATCCTGGTTATTGCCTGGTTTCTTGCGTGTGCTGGTTCTTTCTTGCTGTTTGGATACTCCTGTGTGTGCCAATTAGTGTGTTTCATGGTTGAGCAGGATGTGATTCCTGGCGTTTTGGGGGGTTTTTTGTTGTTGTTTTTTTTGTTTGTTTGTTTTTTTTAATTTCCTGCATTGAGGCGGTTGGCCCTCCCTGTTTTGTTGTGGGATTCGTGGTTCCTTTTTGTCAATGAAATTTGAATAGCTCCGTGGATCTTTTTCTTCTGCGAATTTTTGTGCGGGGGGTGTTTTGTTTGGCGTTGTGGGCGGATGGTGTGATTGTGGGCGTGACTGATGTCCTGTTCGAGGGGGAGTGGTCAGGGGAGGGAAAAAAAAAAAAAAAAGACAGGCCACATTTTGTCGACTTTCTGCATCACAGAAACAGTCGACGAGCTGGTTTGACGTACACAACTTACAGTTTTACGTCACATCAGTCATCATCATAAAAGTTTCCTCTGATGCAAAGATCTTATCTTTAGAATATAAGTTACATCGGCATTTTTTTTCGTATGTGACTTGTGTTGACGATTCCAGGTGGGTGCTTGAACCAAGTCCAGCACAACGTGTCAGTCTCATTGCTGGCTCGTGGCGGATTCCAAAGGGAGATCTAATAGGGAGGACTGAGACGCGTGTGGAAACTACTAAGACCGTCCCGAGTTTGTAACGTCATCTCTCGGAATCGTCGAATGCCCCAAGTCAGCATCGATTCTCCACATACACCAATACACAAACAAACAGATCTATCACTCCGCTACTTCATGTATGTTTTATTACTTTTCACCATCATGTGTTGCTACATTATCTTCGAGCCTTGTCGTGTTTTTGTTTTTCCCCAGTCAGCAATGAACTATGTCTAGCATAAGATACCACTGACCACAGGTCTAGTTGTCGACACACGTTTCCCTAGGTACTTTTTCGCAAACGGTCTGCATAACAATTTAAAATGTGACAACAGCATTCACTAAATTACACGTCGCCAACCTTGTTACCGACTTGGGGCAGCCGGATCCTGAACATTTAAACATCTATGATAATGAACGAGATTCACAGTTCCCGAGTTATAACATTTGAATCTGTTAATTTTATAGACGTGATATACTGGTGTACCTGTGTATGTTGAAGAGAAGACTATGACATATTGGGGCTATATTAGATTTATTTTTGGTGAAAATAAGTAGGGTTCTAAATTAGTATAATAAACTAGCTTTCCTGTCACCAAATTTAGTTTCAGAATGTAATTCTAACATTCAGCAAAGTTAGGTATAGATATTTGTGACAGTGTGGACTATTACAGTATTACCTTTACTTTGTTTATTATTATCAATATCATTTATCTATTCATCTATTCATTTTGCTTGTTTGTTTCTAATACATGTTGCTGTGATGTCAAACGTCACAACCTTCAATGCATTCCTGGAAAACCCAGATCTGTAAAATCAGACCAAAGTTTCACAACTGAAGAAACAACTTTCAGAAAATAATCTCCCCAAACATGGGAGGAAAAAACATCTAATAAATAGGTTGAAATCATTTTTCATTGAAGAAATCCTCAAAGACAGAGATGAACATATATCTGTGTCCAACTCATCATCGTCATCGTCTCCATCGTCCCCACCTTTTTCGTCCAAATCAGAGGATATGTCCTGTGACATGGAGACCACATCATCGTCTTCATCTTCTTCTTCTTCTTTCCCTTGACTACCGCCTTCATCACTGTGAAGATTCTGTAGACTATAAGGGGGGTTTGCGTGTTTTTGAGGTTTCCTGAAGCAGAGGTCGCTGGGCCGGGGGAGGGGGGGTAAGGGGGGGAAGGAGGAAGGTATGGGGGTGGGGGGGGGGAGGTGATCAGATTCAGGATTTGAAGCCTTCCAGGGTTGGGCTGAGGGCAATCTCAGCAGGAAGGCTGTTCCAGTTAGTTATGGTTCGGGGAAAGAAAGATTTTTGTCCGTACAGCATCCTGCAGTTGGAGAGATGGTACACTGCTGGTTGCGATCCTCGGGTCCCCGTGGATGCTGAGGGATTTTGAGAGGGCTTGTGGCATGTGTTGATGATAAGACTGCCGCTGTGGAACTTATAAAAGTTCACCAGTCTTGCCTTTCTCCTTCGCTCTTTAAGGGGGGACCACTGAAGAGTCTCCATCATGTCTTGCACACTGGATGTTTTCCTGTGTTGATGGGTCACCCAGCAAGCAGCCCGGCGTTGTACTGCCTCAAGTTTCTTAATGTCCTTCTCTGTATAGGGGTCCCACACAGAGCTGGCATACTCCAGGGTTGGGCGGACCAGTGTTTGGTAGGCTTGCTGTATGATACGCTGGGAGCCTATTTTCAGGTTCCGTCTCAGTAGGCCTAAGGTTTTGTTGGCTTGGTTGGAGACACTGGAGATGTGGGGGGTCCATCTAAGATCAGAAGTGATGGTGATGCCAAGGTATTTTGATTTGCTGACTACATCAAGGGTGTGGCCACGAAAGGTGTACTCTGATGGTAGGGGGTCTCTCTTCCGGCTCACTCGCAGTGTCTGACATTTGTCTGGATGGAAGCTCATAAGCCACTTCTGTTCCCATTCTGAAATCTCTATGGCGCTTAAGGTAGGAGAGTCTGATGGGGGGGTCTGATGGTAGACCAGTTCTGTCGTTGAACTCCTCTTTGCTGCAGGTGATTTTCACACTGAAGGCGGAGTGAAATTGCTTGTTTAGCATTTCTGCTCGCTCTTTTGCACCTGAGACAAGTCTGCCGTTTTCCTTAAGTGGGGCAACATTTGCCGCCTCTGTACGTATTGCCTTTTAATGTGCACCATGCCTTGTGGTCGGAAAAAAATTGCGAACTCACAAACAACAATGCATATCTAGCGAACACCATAGTTAATTCTAACTATATTAAATGATGGTTCAATAACTAGAATCGCTGATCGGGCAGATCAAAAAAATTCTTCAATAGACATCTCTTTGGTGTCGACTGATATAAATCCATACTGTTAATGACAAGTTCTCAAAACACCACTGGGGACTGACCACCTTCCAGCTGAAATAGTATTATCTGTAAACACGAGATCATAATTAAAGATAATGTGGGGTTGAAGTATAATGAAAAGAAAGCAAACTGGGATCTGTTTGGTAATATGCTGGCTTATTACTCTGCTGATCTAAATTTCAGCACTGATGTTACATCACAAGAAGATTTACATATTTGTTATGGGTCTCTGAGGAATGTTATTCTGAAGGCTGCTGACAGTTCAATTCCAAAAGTAAAGTATATAACCAATCCAAAACGGTCTGGTAATCCTTGGTGGAACAGCTCATGTGAAATAGCAGTCAATAAGAAAACAGAAGCTCTCAAAAACTGGCATAGGTCTCGAAAAATAGAATCCAAAGAAAGAGTATCAGAACTGCACAACAAGTATAAACAGGCTAATAGTTTTAGTAATAGAACAGTGGCTGCTGCCAAAAAGATGTACTACACAAATCTGATTAACGACTGTACTAGCGACCCGACTGCCTCTTCAAAACTGTGGAGAGAAATAAAACAAATACAGGGTGTTTATAATCTTCCTGATCCTCCTTTGTATGAAAATGATATTGTGTATAAAACTAGGGAAGAGAAAGCCGAGTTATTTGCGGATACATTCGCAAAAATGAGTCAGACAGAATACTTACCGTCCTTTGAGCAAAAGAGAAGGAAACAGTTTGAAGATATGAACTGCCCCTGTGAAATGGATAAGAATGATAGCAGTGCATCTTACATTAATGCAGACCTAACGCTGGGGGATCTATACCGTGCTTCAACACTGTTAAGTCAGGGAAAGTTGCAACAGGCTCAGATCCAATATCATACAGCATGATCAGACATTTTCCAAATATCTTTTTAAAAAGAGTGTTAGATTTTTTTTCAGATTTGCTGGAATTCTGGTATCCTTCCAACTGACTGGAAGAAAGCAACCATATTACCCATTCACAAACAAATGGAAAACCTTAATCTAACCCTTCCAGTTACCAACCTGTTTCGTTAACACCCCATCTTGGGAAGGTTTTCGAGAGAATTTTGAAAGCTATATTAGAACACTTTCTGGAGAAGAAAGGAATTTTACCTACTTTCCAGGCTGGTTTTAGAAGAGGTAGGGGTGTTACTGATCATGTTGTCCATCTAACTTCTCATGTTAAGAAGGCACTCGCAAATCCACGGTCGCAACTTTCTTTGACATTCATAGAGCCTATGACTCTGTGTGGCACTATAATTTGATTCATAAAGCAAATACAGTGGGGTTGGGAGGTCGTTTTCTTAGATTTCTTAAGTCATTCTTATCCCAGAGGACATTCCAGGTGAGATTAGGTGGTATATTATCCAGATCAAGGTCCATCAATATGGGTGTTCCCCAGGGAAGTGTGATTTCTCCCACTCTGTTTTCACTAATGCTTTATGATATGAAAAATATCAACACAGATGGTGCCACATTAGTAGCTTACGCAGATGGCATAGCTCTCTGGAAGAATGTAAACTGTAATATTACAAAAAATACATCAAAACGAAATAAAATTATTACGCATTTTCAAGATGCCATCGACAACATTGTGGAATATATGAAAGAAAGTGGTTTTCTCCTGTCTGCTAAAAAGACTGTTTTCATCATATTTACTAAAAAGTTGATTGAATTTGAAGGCAGGGATGCTATTAAAATCAAGGTAAATGACACTATCATATATCCGAATAAACAGGTGAAATTTCTCGGTGTTATCTTCCATTATAAACTTTTTTGGACTAAACATATACACTTTTTTGGACTAAACATATAAACTACCTTATTGAGAAGGCGAGGAAGAAAATAGCTCTATTACGTGTGCTTTCTGGAATCCCTGTCATAAATTGTGGCAGTAATCTTATCAATGCTGCAATGGGACTAGTCCGCTCAATTATATCATATGGTCAAGAAGTCTATTTCACTGCTTCAAACTCTGATCTTCATAAACTGACAAGTATTGATTCCTTAGCTTTTAAGATTGCACTCGGGTAACCGCGATGGGCTTCAATCGACAAAACATACAAAGAAGCTGGTGTTTTACCATTACCTGAACACAGGAAATTAAGTGCCTGTAACTACATGGTAAGGGCTACAGCTGTCCCAAATTTGGTTGTCTCTGAACTTGATGAAGAAACATACATCTCTAGAGAAATTCGTAACAAAGCTGTATACACTTCCTTGTTCGATTTTACTAAGTCAGTCTTTGAGAGTTGCAGTCTGTCTCTTTCCCAGATTGCGAAAATTCCACATTGTTTTCATCCACCTTGGCTGACTGAACAAGCAAATATTATTTTTGCATATGGACAGTTAAAAAAGAGTGACAGTCCACTCATTATTATCTCTCGGGCCAAAGAACTGATTAATACACATTTCAAATATTACCTCCATGTTTTCACAGATGGATCAATCAGTAGTAACTCTGAAGTTGGGGCCGCTTTTGTAATCCCTGAGCTTAACATTAAAAAGAGATTCCACTTAACTAAAGGTTGTTCAATTTTTACTGCTGAATTGTTTGCAATTCTGATGGCTTTCACCTTTTTTTTAGTGATATGCCTCTTGTGCCTCCAAAAATTCTTATACTATCTGATTCAAAATCAGCATTGATGGCTTTAAATAATCAATCTTTATCTGAACGAGCAGATATTATGTACGAAATTTTGTATTTAATCCACCAGTTAATTATGCAAGGTTCTGACATTTCACTCTTGTGGGTTCCTGGACATTCTAATCTTCGTGACAACGAAATGGCCGATTTTTGTGCCAAGGAAGCGGCATTGAACAATTCGGTTTCAATCTATTACAATAATCCTATTTCTGTTTCTGAAGCCTGTACTATTCTTTCAACATATATCTGGAGTTTCAGACAGAAACAGTTCTTAGAAAACTCAAAAAAGAAGCTCTGGTGGGATCTCTCTCTTCCAGTAAGGAAAGGCAGGATCAATTTCCACAAGAAACTTGACACACAGGCTAAGAACTAATACATGGTTATGCAGATTTTTGAAACTGTCACCACTTTGTATTTGTGGTGAGACCCTTGACATCCCACATTTTTTGCTCGAATGTCCAGACACACATTCACATTTCAAACCCCTTCATGATATGATTACATCCTTTAATCTTCCATTTACCATGTCCAGCGTTTTTCACCCTAGCAAAGGAAATGGTTGGTCTCTGACAAAAACCGCAGTTGACCTAATCAAAAGCCATCCAACTGGTCGGTTTTTCTAATCTGTTTCATCCTTTTTTTTATGTATTATATGCTGCAGAGTTTACCCTCTGTTTTATTTAACCCAAAGTAGTGTTTCGTTTTGGGTGATAGCGTCAGATTTACTTGTAGAGAAAAGTTCCCATTATTCTAATTAATGGAACTGTTCGACTCTAACATGTAATATGTCGTCTTGATTACATTATGAAACCTTAATTTAATGATTGCATACTGTAAGTGTACAGTGAAGTACACTACTTTTTTGTCTTCTCTCTCTCTCTCTCTTATGTTAATTTATTCATTTCTTCTTCTTCTTTGTTAAAGATCATATATACACACACACGCACGCGCGCACACACGCATATGTATGTATGTGTATGTGTATGTGTGTGTGTGTGTGTGTGTGTGTGTGTGTGTGTGTGTGTGTGAAGGTTTGTTGCAAATGTTGTGACGATACAAGTGTACTTAGGGTAGGGGGATGAGGTGGGGGAAGTTGAATGGGTGTCTGTGTGCATGCATGGATGTATGTAGGGGGTGGGTTGGGGATACACGTGTGTGAGTATGTATGTACGTTAAAACATTTTTTGAGATATTGATATTAATGAAATTTGGTAAATTGATTTGTTAAATATGTTCTTTTTAAATTCATATCATTGGTCTGGTTTCCTTCTCAAATTAGAATTTCTTTGTGTTGCTCAGTTAATATTTATTCAAATGGTTGCGAAAATGTCAGTACAACAAAAGGTTAATCTGACAATAAATGGTTTCAGTCAGTCAGAGCAGATACATGTAACCAGATGAGAACATATCCTGGGTTGCAGTTACGTGATGGAGAGCAGGAGAGCAGAGAGCAGGAAAACTTATCTTCCGGTAACGGGGTAATCTGATCCAGTTTTGAATGCTGTTCTTCAGTATCCTGAAAGTCATTTCTTCATGGGAAGTTATGTTTGTCATTTGTAATGGTGTGAATTTTGTAACTTACACAACATAATACCTTATAACTGTCACATATTATGAACTATGTAGTTGTTGGCGGTTTTTGTTGTTGTTGTTTTTTTGCTTTGTTTTGTTTTGTTTGGGTTTTTTTTTGCTTTCAGTAGCACTGTTGGTGTCTTCTTCAAGCGCAAGAACATTTCGCAAACCGGTGTTCACATAAAAATACACACATGTGAATCACCCACCTACTCTGAATTTCTCACTCTCAAATGACAAAAAATCGATAAATAAAAAGACATGATTTTGATTATGAAAAACACATACATATACAAACCATTCTGACAGTGTGAACACCTCTGAGACAGGAACGCACATCACTCCAAAAAACCCTGACAAGATCCAACACACCTAGGTAATCAAAATCAAAACAATGGCCTATTCTTCAGCGGGATTAAACAGTATGCTCCACGTTTATCTTATCACATGTTTGAAGATACTGCCAAACAAAACATCCCCGGTATATCTACAATATCTACATTTCGCAGCCAATCCTGTCACAAGGTCAATGGACTTTTCCCTTTTTTTTTCTTTTTTTCTTTTTTTTTCTTTTTTTTAATAATCTCTGACACTTAACTGTCAACAAAACAATTTTATGATCGACAAAACTAATCTCCAAACAGCCAAGCAAATCTTTTGTCTTTTTCTTTTTTAATCTGTTTAAACAAAACAAGGACAGAGCTGTGGCATGTGTTTTTGCACTTCGGGAAAGCAACATCATGACTGAAAAGGGCAGGTACTTGATAAGTTTTTGTGAGAGTTTGTGTTTCCACATTTCAAGCAGTCACATCCACAGCCTCTCTTCAGATACACACAACTGAAGTCTAACACAAGCTGTGAGTGATACACTGCCAAACACAGGGCTTCAAGTGAAAAAAAAAAAAAAAAAAAGAGAAAAAAGGAAAAACAAAAAGAGCACAATGATGACATCTGGATTCAAACTTCAACAGAAGTGACCAAACAACAAAATTCCACAGTTTTTTCCTGACCTTTTCCAGACCAGGCTGAACATGCTCCACATGAAATGTAAATTGTATAAACAAAAACATTCTGTCTCCTACAGTGCAGACTTCCATGACTGCACAAACCTTGCAGAAAACAAGGGGTTCAGGGTTCGATTCACAAACCACCTTTTAAATTTTCTCTTTCCCCCCTTGTACCAGCCAACATGTACACTAATGGCTGAGCACTACTTACAGGCTTTCTTGTGGAGTGGCAAGAAACCAGAGCTCCCATCCAAGTCGTCAGTAGCATGGGCGAGAACGTGTCCGAGGTTCGGATCCACACACACCATTCACTTACTGGCCCTCCTCACCACAGAGATATGCAGACATCCCCCTACCCTCTGATGCCTGCCTGACCCCTTGTTCTGTTGTTCTGTCCCCACAACACACACACACACACACAGAGGCAGGTGGACAAGCACTCAGCACTGCCCCCTCACTTGTCAAACAGCAGTTCCCTGGCAGGCCTCAGCGAGCATCACAAACCCCTGTGGGCCCCTTGCATTGTCCCTTCCCTCCCTATCTGTAATTGTAGGTTATTCTTGGTCCACATGAATGCATCACTGACCCTGCTCTGACTGATTAATTCCCCCTGCCTTCCTCCACGCCCCACCATCCGCCATCCCTTCTCACCCTCTATGTCCACAGGACCACAAGACATGAAAGGCACTGACCTTACTTTCACTACAGTCAGGCCACCAGGGGGGGGGGGGGGGGGGGGGGGGGGGGGGGGGGGGGGGGGGAGCAGCTAACAACAAGAAGCCACACAGCAGTCACACAGTGGAAAAGAAAACATCAAGGACAGGGTGTACTGTTTTCAGGGACTGTGACATGTGTCTGTTTTGATGCTTAACCCTCTTGCGTTCAAATACCTATAAGAGAAACCATTCCCAGTGTTTTGGCTGTGATCAAAGGGAACGCATAAGGGTTAAACCAATCAGGACACTGCTACCTTGGGACAGCAGCACTCCTGCCCTAAGGGCGCTGCCTAGAAAAAATGAATTTGAAAACAGACTGTAGGACAAAACATACACGACTGTGATTTTCTATGTGAAACAGATTAGCCCAAACCTTGGCGTGACGAGAGAAAATAGTTTAAACTTTGATCACTCTCTGCATCAAAATCATCATCACTTGGGTTAAAATCCACAATCGTTCAGCCTCTAAAATGTCACTGTGGCTTTCCATGAAAACTTCTTAAAAACTTGCTCTACCATGATCCCAGAATTTTTTTTTTAATTTACATTTTGACAATTCAAACAAAAACTCCAAAACATAAATCAAACACTGGACTGATGAAGGTAACTAACTAGTGAAACATGGAATGGCTGAAAAAATGTAGATCAGGACAGATGAGCTTTGGACTTGAGTTTGCTGTTACAAGTACACTTGGAAATATACTTGCCTGCAAGTAAGGATGTATAATGATAATGGACCTCGGGAGTGGGGGTACATACTATCTGGACGATTAGCATACAAGTATGAGTAAATGACTGAGAATAGTGGTACATTCTGTGTGGAAGGGCGTCTGCAAGTAAGAATGTATCAAGATTACTGACCACGGGAGCACACAGTGTCTGAAAGATTAGTCTGCAAATAAAAGTGTATGACGGAACATTGTGGTAAATTCAGGATGGAAGACTGCAAGTAAGAATGTATAACAATAACTGGGAATGGAAGTACATAATGTGTTGACTGTCTGCAAACTTTAACATTAACTGACCACAGGTGTACAGTCATACTTTGTGGAAGATCAGTCTGCAAATGTGACAGCATGACTGAGCATGGCAGTATATTCTGAGTGGAAGAGCGTGTGCAAGTAGCTATGTATCATGATTATTGACCATGGGAGTACATACTGTGAGTATGCAAGTATGACAGCATGATTAAGCATGGTAGTACATTACGAGTGGAAGAGCATCTGCAAGTAAATATGTATCGTGATTTTTTTACCGTGGGAGTACACACTGTGAGTATGCAAGTATGACAGCATGACTACGCATGGCAGTACATTCTGACTGAAAGAGTGTTAGCGAGTGAGAACAAGTGAGTAGAATGACTCGTGTCCACATATCCCATAAACCAATGAAAGTGTCTTGGTCAGTGAAAATCAATCCTGCTGTGAGAAGCGTCTGGAGTGGCTCATAGCTGACCAAACCACAAAAAAAAAAAAAGCTACAACAGACTCTCTGGACCGTGACTGTCTGTAAACTTGTGAAAACGAGAGTGCTGTACTCGTGCCTGCCTACCTCCTTCCTCAATACCTGACAAGTGTACACAGCCTTAAGCCACACCCTGCGCTCGCCTTGCTGAAAACACAGACACCCCTGCTACCCTGTGTGCCCCTCCAAGACAAAGAAATCTTATCCAAGCTACACCCGGCTAGGAAATCCCGTGGGTCAACATGATTCACCCAAGGCGTGAATCTTGTGTAGAGATCTGTCAACAAATGTGTTGGGGGGTGGAGAGTGGGGGGGAGAGGGGTGTCTGTCCCTGACCTCTCAATGAAGGAAAGGGGTAAGGACCTCTGTACCCAGTCTGCGAGAGGGATAACAGGGGTGCATATCCGTGTCTGGGACACAGCCAGATAACGGGCTGAGAATATCCAATCATATTATTGCTGATAGTACAAAATTCATTTCATTTCTCAGATATCATGTGAAGAGGACAAATGTCCTGTAATTTTCGGGCAAGTCAAGACACTTTTGCCCGACTGTTGTCCATGTACAACTAAGGGGTGTTCTGTCAAAGGAAAATGGTGAAACCTCATTTTGCAGAGGCGCTGAAGAGGCAGGAAAGAAGAAGAAGGATCCATCGTTTTTCTTACTCTTCTACTTCCCTGTTAACCTCTATCTCCTTTCCACCCACTGCACTTTTTTGTTGTTGTTTTTTTTTTCCTTTTCCAGCTTTCAACAACACAACCTACACACATGTAAGCCAGTGTATGTAATAATAATTATTACTGTTTGAATTCTTACAGCTCCTATTTCTCTAAATAGGGCTCTGAGCACTTTCTCTTTTATATATATATTTCTTTCTGGGTTTCTCTCTTCAGCACTGAGAAATATAGATGGTTTTATAGTTTTAAAAGTATATTTCAAACAGAAAAATATATCACAGTCGTGACAAACAAGTGGCACCGAACAAGTCTCGCCAGATTTAGAACGAGAACGATTGGTTTGAATGCTTATGAAAAGTGGTTTCAGACTGAGCCCTCGTTACTCTCCCCTTGTCCGATGTGCGGTCATTCAAGGGAGGATGAATTACATTTTTTGTTTAGTTGTAAAGCTTATGACGATATTCGAGAAAAATGTGTTGTATTTAAAACAAATTCAGCAAAGAATGAAGATATTTTTGGAGTGCTTAATCTAAATCAGGAAACTTCACTACAGTCACTTGCAAAATATATTGCAGAAGCGAATAACATGCGACGAAAAAAAAACTCAACAATAATAAAATAGTATCAGGTGTTGCTCATTGTGAAAAGTGAAATCTGTGTTGTCATTCTCATATGGAA
The DNA here is from genome assembly GCF_041734735.1 of Babylonia areolata. NCBI lineage: Eukaryota > Metazoa > Mollusca > Gastropoda > Neogastropoda > Buccinidae > Babylonia > Babylonia areolata. The sequence continues at coordinate 15,223,784 of NC_134882.1, forward strand.
AATATTTATGTTATACATTTATATATGTTTTTGTTTTTATTTCTCACTACATGCCATTACTTTGAATGGATGGTCGAAACTGCACTTTGTTGCACAGATTGATTGATTTCGTTTTGGCTTTGGTTTTCATCAATATTATTACTATTGATGCATGTTGTTATTTGGTATTATGAACCCCCATGTCATTAGGGCTGTAAAGCTATTGACATTAAAGTGTTCAGTGTTCAGTGTTCTCTTCCTGTCTAAGAATATACATGTACGCACGCACGCATGCACGCACACACACACACACACACACCCTCCCCAACTCACAGTCACACACACACGAATACACACACACAACGAATACACACACACACGCACGAATACACACCCTCCCCTACACACACACAAATAACATGCGCACACACACACAAAGACACCATACCTGTGTAGGTGTGATGATGGAGAGAGGCCCCGTGCTGGACGCTCGCTCATGGTACAGATCCTCTGAGCTGTCGCTGCTGTCCACACTGCGGCTTAACTCTGAAGACAGGACAACAAAACCATCAACAGTTCAACAGGACAAAAAAAAACATCGACAGTTGAACGGGACAACAAAAACCATCAACAGTTCAACAGGACAACAAAACACATTTCAACGGGATGACAAAAACCATCGACAGTTGAATGGGACAACAAAAACCATCAACAGTTCAACAGGACAACAAAAAACATTTCAACGGGATGACAAAAAACATTGACAGTTGAACGGGACAACAAAAACCATCAACAGAACAACAAAAACCATCAACAGTTCTACAGGATGACAAAAACCATCAACAGTTCTACAGGACAACAAAAAACATTTCAACGGGATGACAAAAACCATCGACAGTTGAACGGGACAACAAAAACCATCAACAGAACAACAAAAACCATCAACAGTTCTACAGGACAACAAAAAACATTTCAACGGGATGACAAAAAAACCATCAACAGAACAACAAAAACCATCAACAGTTCTACAGGATGACAAAAACCATCAACAGTTCTACAGGACAACAAAAAACATTTCAACGGGATGACAAAAACCATCGACAGTTGAACGGGACAACAAAAACCATCAACAGAACAACAAAAACCATCAACAGTTCTACAGGATGACAAAAACCATCAACAGTTCAACAGGACAACAACAAAAAACATCAACTGTTCAGCAGGAAAACAAAAACAAAAAAACCATCAACAGTTCAACTGGACAACAAACACCATCAACAGTTCAACAGTATGACAAACACCATCAACAGTTCAATATGACCACAAACACCATCAACTGTTCAACAGGACAATAAAAACCATCAACAGTTCAACAGGGCAACAAACACCATCAACTGTTCAACAGGGCAACAAACACCATCAACTGTTCAACGGGACCACAAACACCATCAACTGTTCAACAGGACAACAAACACCATCAACAGTTCAACAGGACAACAAAAATCATCAACTGTTGAACATGACAACAAAAACCATCAACTGCTCAACAGGACCACAAAAACCATTGACACTTCTACTGACTTTTACCTGGGAAGACAATGAAAATGATCAACAGTTCTATTGGCTTTTAAGTGACGGAAAAACGATCAATGATTCTAATGGCTTTTAACTGACAGGACAAGAATATTGATCAACAGTTCTGCTGGCTTTTATCTGATAGGACAAGAAAAACCATCAACAGCTCTACTGGCTTTTAACTGACAGAAAAATTATCAATGGTTCTACTGGCTTTTATCTTACATGACAAGAAAACACAATCAACAGTTCTACTGGTTTTTATCTGACAGGACAAGAAAATGATTGACAGTTCTACTGTCCTTTATCTGACATGACAAGAAAAACAATGTTTCTATTGGTTTTTAACTGACAGAACAAGATAAACGATCAACAGTTCTATTGGTTTTATCTTACAGGTCAAGAAAAACAATCAATTTTTTCTACTGGCTTTTGCCTGACAGGACAAGAAAAACAATCAATAGTTCTGCTGGCTTTTAAATGACAGGACATGAAAAACAATCAACTGTTCTACTGGCTTTTAACAGACAGGACAAGAAAAAAAACAATCAATTGTTCTACTGGCTTTTCTACCTGACAGGACATGAAAAACAATCAATGGTTCTACTGGCTTTTATCAAAGCTTGTCAAATTTCACAACCCACAGTTGTTGGGGTCATTTGTTGTTGTTGGTTGGGTTTTTTTGTTGGTTTTTTTTTGTTTTTTGTTTTGGGGGGGGGGGGGGGGGGTTGTTTGGTTTTCTTCACAGACTTTCTCCATATGTCAGTTGTAAAGACTCAGCAATCATCTTGGGGTTTTTTTTTTTGGGGGGGGGTTGTTGTTGTTTTTTTTTTGTCACTGTTATGTCTAAGATGTGCAATGTTACCTATACAATCCCCCCCACCCACACACCCCTCCATCTTGCCTCTTCCCAAAATGCATATGCATCAGGTCAGAAACACATCTTAAATAATCTTTTAAACTGCACGGTAGATATCAAGAAAACTACACATGATGTCTTTGCTTGTGGACTTTCAGTTTGATATACCATTCCTTGAACAGTGGAATCTTTTTCTTTCTTTCTTTTTCACAACTTCAATTGTTTCAATTTTGTTTTGTTATAATAGTTGTTATAACAAGCCACAAATTGTTTCTGTAATGCATCTCTCAATGTGTTCACACACACACACTCTCTCTCTCTCTCTCTCTCTCTCTCTCTCTCTCACACACACACACACACAAACACAAACTTACACTGATATATGTATGCCTACCAAAACACACACACACACCAAGTGACACACATCGACACCCCCCCCCCCCCCACACACACACACACACACACCACCTCACACATGCACAACCACACATGCATACATTACACACACACCATACCCCCCCGGCACCCCTAAACACACAGGGATTGACACACGCACACATATGCATATTTGTATGCCCACACACAAACACCCCCCTTCACACACACACACACACACACACGACTGCACACACACACATGAATGCACACACGCACACACACACACACACACACACACACACACACACACACACACACACACACACAAACACGCATGTGCGCGCGCACACGCATGCATAAACAAACACAAACACACACACACACGCATGCGAACATACACACATGCATACACACCACCCTTCCACCAAATACACACACACACACACACACACACACACACACACAAACATCCACCACCAATCCCAACCACCCCTCCAAACCATCTCCCCCACACCCACACACACACACACACACAGACAGAAAGACCGAAGTCAACAAGGCCACAAAACACACAGGATTAGTCAGAAGAAGAAGACTGCGTTTTCTCTCCTTCCAACTCCCACACCACCACCCAAGCATGACCATAAACACACCACAGCACCAACTTCTGCTCTATGTGACCCACATCCCAATCTATCCATCCATCTGTTCATCTATGGCCATGCTCACACACACACACACACACACACACACACACACACACACACACACATTTGCAAGCTTGCAAAGTCAACAGTAAAGAAGACCAAAGAAAGAAAAAAAAGGCAGAAAAAAAAACCGGAATAATGATGGACAGAGACAGTCTGTCTTTCTCTTTGCTTGTCAAATATAACATCGCCGATCACAAAGAGCCATACCAGGACTGAAAAACTGTAAATCATATTAGTCCAGCAGAACCTGAAAACAGAGAGAGACAGAGAGACAGAGACAGAGATACAGAGTGAGAGAGAAAGAGAGAGATAAACACCAGAAATAGAAAATCAGGCACAAGCTGTTATATTCATGTACATAAAGACTGGGATGAGCAGAAACAAAGCCAAAGAATACTTCAAATGAGGCAAACACGAAAAGATAAGGGTGGAAGAGAGAGAGAGAGAGAGAGAGAGAGAGAGAGGGAGTGGAAGGAGAGGAAAAGAGGATGACAGAGACAGAGACAGAGACAAAGAAAACAGAGACAAATAAAAAGAAATAGATTCTAAGAGAAAAATAAATTAGAAAACAAAACAAAAACTATAAACAATTTTATCTGAACAGATTTCAGGATGAAAAAAAAAAACCAAAAAAGAAAGAAAAAGCAGTGCAAAACAACTCAGAACAAAATGTCAACACACTCCTGCATTTGATTTTAGTGTGCGACAACATGGGAACATCCGACATTCAACTGTCTCTGTGACTCAACTGTCGCCGCCATGGCATGTGTACACACATTCCTTCACACTCTGAACTCACAGCTCAAATGTCGAATAATGGCATATGTGGAAACACAGGTTTAGAAAAAAAATGAATGCCAGGGACCACTGTGTGCTTTCCTACCAGTCTGACAATGTTTTCACAAATATTACCAGTAATAGAATACCATCTCTTATCTTTTAAATCTGTCCTTCTCTCCCCAAAACAGGCAGAATGGAGCAGCAAGCAGAACACTTTTCTTATGGTTTCAACACACACACACACACACACACACACACACACACAATTTGCAGTACATGGTGAGCACACAAACACACACATCATGTATGCTCTCTGCAATCACATATATACTACTTGTGCGAGCATACACACACACGCCTGCATGCACGGGAGAGGAAGAAAGAGAGAGGGAGGGAGAAAGAGAGACAGAGAGTGTTTGTGCATGTGCATGCGCATGTATGTGCATATTAGCACCAGCATACTGTGCATTCAAACAGATCAGGCACAATTCTTTTTTTCCTGCATCACAAGAAGAACTACCAACATGGAATCAATAGATAATTTAAAAAAAAATTAAATTATTATTTTTGGATCCCCTCAATGTGGATCCTCAGCATCATCACTTCAAGAGAAACACACTGCTAAGCTGTGAACGAACCTGAGCATACAGAGTTGGTGTCCACATCTGATGACTGGCTAGTCTGGCTGACCGATGAGTCCAGTCGGTATCGGCCTCTTCCAAAGAACTTGTCAAGCGCTTCCGCCATTCCCTCCCTTCCCTGCCTGCTACCGTCAAACTTAGCTTGTACGATCACACTCCCACTATCACACTCCAGTGGAGAGCACGCACAAGTCTGTACAATCACACTCCTCACAGGACCAGATCCATGGAGACCATGCCAAAGTTGCTGCAAGACTGCTGATATGATCACACTCCCAGGATCAGTCTCCAACCAAGAGTATGCCAATGTTGCTGAGAAACTGCTGGTACGGATCACACTCCCAGGATCAGTCTCCAACCAAGAGTATGCCAATGTTGCTGTGAAACTGCTGGTACGATCACACTCCCAGGATCAGTCTCCAACCAAGAGTATGCCAATGTTGCTCTGAAACTGCTGGTAGGATCACACTCCCAGGATCAGTCTCCAACCAAGAGTATGCCAATGTTGCTGTGAAACTGCTGGTACGATCACACTCCCAGGATCAGTCTCCAACCAAGAGTATGCCAATGTTGCTCTGAAACTGCTGGTATGGATCACACTCCCAGGATCAGTCTCCAACCAAGAGTATGCCAATGTTGCTGTGAAACTGCTGGTACGATCACACTCCCAGGATCAGTCTCCAATCAAGAGTATGCCAAAGTCGCTGTGAAACTGCTGGTACGATCACACTCCCAGGATCAGTCTCCAATCAAGAGTATGCCAAAGTCGCTGTCAGACTGCTAGTGCAGTCATGCTCCCAGGATTAGACTTCCATGAACAACGCGCCAAAGTTGTCGTGGGGCAGCTTGTATGCACACATTCCCACAATCAGACTCAAATTTGAATGGATGGTACGTCAAGAGTTCTTGGGAGACTGTTTGTACGATCATGCTCCCACAATCAGTCTGATTTAAGAACTGACACAGCCCCCCTGACAGATGAACAGACCCAATGTCAAACCTCTGTCAACATAGGGAGGTACAACAAACCCACGCAAACAGAGAGAAACCAGTTTTTCATTACGTCAGTGAAGGCTTCCTTCAAAACTCAACTGAATTAACCCCTTGACTGCTGGACTTTGGTAATGCGATTTATCAGTGCAGCATGAGTTTGACGTGCAGTTACTACTTTTTCTGCGCTTTTTCTGCGTCATTTTCATTTTCCTTCTCTCCCAGTCAGGACAAGGAGGAAACATGTCCCACTCTATTGTTGGAGGTCTTTTTTATGTCTTTGTAACAAAACCACACCTCACCATTTTATGATTATTGCAGGATTTATTATTGTCCCGTAAGCTTCCTGGTGTCTGTTTTGTTCAAACTGATCATTTGATATAATTCTGTGACAAAATAACACTTCATTGGTTTTGCAGTATTATGATTAATTGTTCTTGTATATATATACTGTTCTAACTGATCATTTCACCACAATTTGTGACAAAATCACACCTCACCTTTTGATAAATTAACAATCAAATCAATGTTCCTTAAGCTTCCTTTCCTGATGGATATATTGTTCAGACTGATCATTTTACCAAATTTTGTGACAAAATCATGCTTCACTTTTTTTCTTTTTTTCAAAAATTCATTATCAATTCTTTCTCTGGCTTCCTAATATATATATGTTGTTCGAACCGATCATTTCACCTAGTCCATCCGCTCCTAACAGAAAAGCACATCAAATTTCTAATGATCCTACCAACCCCCTTCACTCTGCCTTCCAAATGCTTCCTTCTGGCAGACAGTGTAAATTACCACTTGTAAAGAGGTGCCTTTTACAGAAAAATCATTTGTCCCTTCTGCTGTTGCTGTGATTATAAATGCTCAAGTAATTCTACTGCATGTGATGTGTTCATTGCTGTGATGACAGGTGTTTTTCTTGGGGGCGGGTGGGGAGGGAAATTTTAGTTCTAACTTAATCTCTGTCAAAATTTTAACTTCATTTATTCATAGACTTTTCAGCTGTTGTATTGTATCCTAAAAGGTTACGGTTTTGTTACCTGCATATTTTCATTTTGCATGACTGATGTGTGTGTGCCAGCCAAGGAGGAATGTATGCGTTATTCGTTTTAAAATGTTTTTATCTTTTTCTTTTTCTTTTCTTTCACTTGTGTATTAAAATGTTAATTTTTTTTTCAAAATTTCTTACCTGAATGTTTTTCTTTCACCTAATGACTGATGTGAATACATGGTGGTCAGGTAAAGGCATACTGGTTATTTGTTTGTTTTTACATCACATTTTTATCTGTTGACGAGCATTCGAATGCGCCTTCAGAAAATAATTCGCTTTCATTGTTTGAAGCATGAAATATAAAGTAATTTTTAATTGAGCTAACTGAACTTTGTGACAAAATCACACCTCACATGTTTATAAATTTATAATCAATAAATTTAATCAATTTTACTTAAGCTAATGTTGTATGGATTGTTCAAATCACTTCACTCAATTTTGAGACAAATGAAAATTCATTATCAATTAATCCTTGCTGAAAATTCCTAATGTACATGTTCAACCTGATCATTTCACATAGTTTTGTGACAAAGTCACACCTTGTCAGTTTATGAATTTATGATCAAGTGTTCCTTCGGCTTCCGTATGAATCAAATGTTTCCATGTATTGACCACACTCGTCATTTCACCTCAATGAGTCTCTCTCCAGCCCACAAACCACCTCCCAACCTCCTCTATCTCTCTCTCAAGATCTGTTCCTTGCTTTACTTTTCCTCAATGGACAAAGCATCACTCAAATCTGTCACTTTTTAAATAGCGATTTCTTTCAATATTTCCTATCAATAACAATATAATAATGATAATGTCAATATTTGTTTTAATTATATAATACTGGTACATTCTTTCCACTGATAAAATCACTCAAAAAGGCAACTGGTACCTGGTGACAAAAAATAACAGACAGTATGGGTGCAACTTTCAAACAAAATATTAAACAAATGTTTACATGTTGTTGTGGGTGGTTTTTTTTTTGGATCTTGGAAAAAAAAAGTCAATAATTATTTTTCCTGGAAAATACAAATAATCAAAGTGATACCCTGACTGGCCTGAGTCAAAGAAAAGGTCAATTTACAAACAAACAAAAAAGAAAAGAAAAAAATTTCTAAAATCCTGTTGAAATTTTTACACAAAACAGATGTGACACAAAACCAGAAAATCCACCATAGGAAAGACAATCCAGTCATGAACTGCTCTTCAACAGTAAAAGCTGAAGAGTTGAAAGCAAACCATCCTCGACCAACAAACAGAAAACAGAAATGGCAAGTGAAACTGAAAACATACACAATTCAAAAAGGAAGAAGCAACACACCCAACCAACACACCCAACGTACAGATGAACTGAGCACACTATGGTGACCAGGATTAGACGCGCATTGTGTTGTAACGCATTGTGTTGTAACGTTTCATCCCCACTGTAATACAGCAACGCAAGGGCAGAGCACAGCCCCACAACAACAGGAACAGCAGCAGTAGTAGTGCTAGTAGTACATGCAGTCGTTTAAGTAGTAGACTACGGGGAGAAAACTGTAAAAGCCATTTCACAAGCCCTTCTTTGTTTTGCAAAAAACAAACAGCAAACCCAGGCCCACTGTCTACAGAGATCAGGTCGCCCGCTTTATTGCCTGCAGTCACAACCCTGGAGAGGTGTGATAGAGGGGAGCATGGTAATGGAGAAACTGTGTGTGTGTGACTGCCAATATTGATGATTTACTGACACACACCTTGACAATCCCTATCTCATGCCTATACTTCCTCTTTTCATCGGTTATCAATGGGCCTGACCCGTGTGTCGATATGGGTTCTCCCACTGTGTAAGTACATGTTATCACACAACAAACTACGACATAACTGGAGTATGTTTTGTTTTGTTCTTTAATACATATGTATATGAGTACTAAATAACTTGAGCTTAAAGGGTGAAAAATCGTTTCAGATTTCAGTTTCAGTTTCAAAGAGATGTCAAAGCGTGTGGACCTATCCATGTACACTGCACCACATATGCTGTTGGGTGGACAAAAAAATCCAGCTAATTCCTGACCTTCACAATCACTTAGACCCAACACACTGTGTAATCAGGATCCACCCTAGGTTTGTGTCATTCTAAAAGATAAAATGAAACAGAAAAAAAGACAAAATAAACAAATAAGGCAATATTTACTGAACATGTTGAAATACAGTAAAATGAAAGATATGTACACAATAACACACACACACACACACACACACACACACACACACACACAAATCCTATGTCTCTAAGTCTCACACACATACTATGTATACAATGTATACACCAGGACTTCCTCCTTGGAACAGGGAATGGACCTCACACCACAACAGACAAGTCACCCGGGGCTCCACCCTCTCCAGTAACTGAGAAACAAAACCTTCACATCACCTAGACCCTAGCACTCAACATATTGACCTCAAGGACGCAAACTAAGGCAACAGGTTGAGAAACCTCATCCACAGGAACAATCTCTCTCTCTCTCTCTCTCTCTCTCTCATAGTCATAAACACACACACACACACACACACACACACACACACACACAGTATCCATGAACACAAATACACACACACACACACACACACACACACACACACACACACACACACAGAGTCACACACACACACACACACACACACACACACACACACACACAACACTGGCACACCAACACTACAACAGAGACAGTGACAAACATATCCTTACAAAGATGAAGGCTACACATGGTAACAGGATAGTGTGGCAGAGACAGGAATGAAAACAGAACAATGAAATACATTTTACACAGACAGTGCACAAAAGCCACACCTGACTCTTTGGTTAGTTGGTAAGTTATTTAACAACCTCCATGTATATTTAAGGGTGCAGTGTGCATGAGAATGTGCATGTGTGTGTGTGTGTGAGTGTGTGTGTGAGTGTGTGTGTGTGTGTGTGTGTGTGTGAGTGTGTGTGTGTGTGTGTGTGTGTGTGTGTGTGTGTGTGTGTGTGTGTGTGTGTGTGTGTGTGTGTGTGCTTTGTGTCTGACTCTGAGTGATGTATTATTGTCAAGCGCTTTAAGAAGTTTGAAAATGTTACGAAAATACATTATTATACTATCGATTAGTATTATTAACAATACTGTTACTGTTGTCCAATTCCACACAAATGTATGTCACAAACATTCTGACTTTAGAAGTTAGATGATGTAATATAAAATATTTTAAACTCCAAAAAAGAACGTGTTTACTTTACTTACTTCTCATCAAAACAGTAACATATTTTATAACAAATATCACTGATTTTTTGTCATTTCTTGCACAAATATCTTTCCTTCATAACATTTTAACAAAATAGGGGGGGGGGCAGTGGAATTTTGTCAATCTGCTTGAATTAATTAATACCGTTATTACATGGCATTCTTCCTGATGTTTTGAGACCAAATTTAACAGACTTCGCTTGTGTGTGTGTGTGTGTGTGTGTAGGGGGTGGGGGTGCATGTTGGGTTTTTTTTTCGTATGTTTTGTATGATCTACAGACTTCAAGAGTGGGCCTTTAAACCAGCCAACCATATCATTTGCCTCTGTAACTGTCTCTGACTCTCTCTGAGTATCTCTCTCTCACACACACACTCTCTCTCTCTCTCTCTCTCTCTCTCTACCCCTCTTGACTTCTGCCCCTCCCCACCTGTATAACATGTGTGATGGCACACATCCATGATGAGAATGGGGTGTTCTTTGCAAAACGAACGTGACCGCTGTATTTTAGTATTGTGCTTTTTACACACTAAAAATATGTGTGCGTGTGTCTGGCTGTCTGTCCATCTGTGTGTCTGTCTGACTGTCTGTGTGTCTGTCTCTGTGTGTGTGCATGTGTAAATAAGCATATAATATCTAAAAATAACAATGATGTGTTAATTTCATAATACCTAATAAAACATCTAAAATTCAGCAAAACAGAAACAGCCAAAAAGCAAACAAATATCATCTTAAAATCTCTTGTTTACATATCAATTGACAGGAAATGAGGACAGAACAATGTGCAAAGCGCACAATGAGTTCTACAGTTGTTTGTTTTGGTTTTTTGTCTGTTCAATTATTGTCAATATCATCTCTTAGTTGTGCTCACTGCGAACAAATCAAAACATAGTTGATGTGTGCATACATGTGTGTGTAGGAGGGGGTGGGGGGGGGTCTGTCTGTCTGTCTGTCTGTGTATGCTTGAGAGAGTGTGTGAGGATGAACGGGGATGGGTGATTATCATCATTATGTATACATTTATCACTGTGTGTGCGCACACAAGATGTGGGGTGGAATGTGTGTGTATGTGTGTGTGTGTGTGTGGTGTGTGTGTGTTGGAGGCTGTGTGCAGGGAGGGAGGAGGGGGGGGGGGGGAGAGGGGTCGTGTGTGTATGCATGCATGTGTGTGTGTTCAAACTCACCGAAATGACAATACTGACACTGCAGATTTACTGGCTTCCAGATGGTGCATGCATGTGAGGAATACTTTACACAAACATGATGTAGTGATGTATAGAGAACTTTCCACTATCTGTACAGTGTGTATGTATACATGTATTCTCTGCCTCTCCAAAATTAGCAACTGGCCACCCCACCACTGATGGATGTTCATGTCAAGTGCAGGTGGGTCAACGTGCAGCAACTGTGCAGGCCTACTACAGGTCCACCAACACCCATTATCAATCACACACCATAAATCTTATCAGTTGACAGACTCCACTGTAATATACACTCTGATCATGGAGCATTTATCAGGTCTCTCCTGTGAATGAGCAGCTGACAAAAAAAATACACATACACACGAAAAAAGAGAAAAAAAAAAGTCTTGTATCCATAGTGTAAAAATGAGGAGTAAGTCTTTTGTCTGGTGTGAGTATGACCACATCAAGTTGAGCAGTGGCCTGGTTGGAAATGCGTCTGATACATGTGTGTGTGTGTGTGTGTGTGTGTGTGTGTGTGTGTGTGTGTGTGTGTTTGTGTGTGCATGTGTGCATTTTAAATGTGTGTGTGTGTGAGAGAGAGTGAGTGTGCAGTGACATATCTCTCTGTGCGTGTGTGCATGCGTGCGTGCGTGCATGCACGCGCATGCGTGCGTGTGTGTGTGTGTGTAAAAACACGCTGTTTATAAATATAAGCAAGCAATCATTTCAAAATTACAACAATAATGATCACCATTTGTCCCTCTCTCCCATCATCTTTCGACAAACAAAACTAAACTGCAATTCAACGTCCTGCCCTTGAAGACAAAGACCTCTGCAATCTGATCACAAATGTCTGATATTACTTTAACATTTTCTGGGAACACAAAAACAGCTAAGCAAGAGAACCTTTCACCGTTCAACAATACACAAAACTTGACACTTTAGTCCATAAAACTGATAAATAGAAAACGTCTGTAAAAAGCTGTGAGATGTACAATCAGAACTAAAGAGAGAACTAAAGAAGTGTCTTCTTCTTCTTCTTCTTCTTCTTCTGCGTTCGTGGGCTGCAACTCCCACGTTCACTCATATATACACGAGTGGGCTTTTACGTGTATGACCGTTTTTACCCCGCCATGTAGGCAGCCATACTCCGCCTTCTGGGGTGTGCATGCTGGGTATTTACTTGTTTCCATAACCCACCGAATGCTGACATGGATTACAGGATCTTTAACGTGCGTATTTGATCTTTTGCTTGCATGTACACACGAAGGGGGTTCAGGCACTAGCAGGTCTGCACACATGTTGACCTGGGAGATCGGAAAAATCTCCACCATTTACCCACCAGGCGCCGTCACCGAAATTCGAACCCGGGACCCTCAGATTGAAAGTCCAACGCTTTAACTATTCGGCTATTGCGCCCGTCTACATTTCTGACCACAGATCCTTCTTCACACTCACACACACTCCCTGAGAAAGGGGACACTTGGTCTGAAAGGTGGACACTTCTTTAGTTCTCATGTCATCTTACATTTCAAACACTCGTCAGTCACACACAAACTGGTCGTAGGGGTTGTCTCATGTTGATATGGTTTTTCTTGTAGCTGTATAATAATATATACAGGAAATTGCATCATGCATATTACATTCTCCAACATGTGATCCATGTTCATACCCCTTCAAAAGGTCTTTTTTCCCAACCGCCCCCACTCACCCCCCAAACTAAATCTAACATACTTATCATCACCTACTGGTGCAGACTCCATCACGAGTCTTATTTCTGTCCACTGCAAACTACTAGTCTGCTCAAGTGGACAAATCAAAAGCAGATGCTGCTAACAGTAACACCCTCACTTCGTATACATACTATACATATATAATTAGATGGGGCTTTGGCCTTAATAAATAAAATTCTATTCTATTTCTATTCTAATTTCTATTCTTTTCTATTCACTTACCATGGTCGTCAGCCTGAGCCTGAGCCAGAGAATACATGCTGGGCTGGGGTGAAGGTGTATTCCTGACTGGGGTGGCAGCAGCAGCAGCAGCAGGGACTGCGGTGTCTGGGCCTCTTCTGAGCCTGGGGGGTGGGGGCGGTACCTGGCTCAGTCGGAAAGATTCTGAGCGTCCAGCAGTTGCCTCTGCTGCCTCAATCTCCTGGTATGTGTTGTCTGTGCCATCCTCCAGCTCTGTCAACTTTGGCCACTCCACCACAAAACCCTCACTAGTGTCACCCACTTCGTACACACTTTCCCCACTGTCTGCTACCCCTACACCCTCAGTCAGATCTGTGGTGGACAGAGGTTTGTTGAACACCTGACATTCGCTGTCAAAGCCAGAGTACTTGAAAGGATCATCATCCTCAAAGGGAGCGTTAAAGCCAGGGGTGGGCAGTGCTTCAAACACGGTAGTGCTGGGTTCTCGAGAGGAGGGGTGGGTTTGTGCTTCAGTGGAGGACTCTCCGAGAAGTGAGGAAGAGTCTTGCAGTGTCAGGAAACTGTCTCGGGGTTTGGGGGAGTTTCTGTGCACGGGGCGAGGAGGGATGGAAGGGGGTCTGGAGGAGACTACAGCTTGCGGGGGGAGGGGGGGAGGCGGCAAGGAGGGCGGGGGAATGTTGTATGTGGGATCCAAGCCAATGTACTCACCCAGACGCTCGCCATAGGCCGGCTCGCACACCTGCACAGCAGACCTGTCTTCCACAGGTTTTGGGGTGAAGGTCATCAGCTGGGAGTGGGGCCGCACCATGCCCGGCCTGTCCTCTTTCTGTCGCTCAGAGAACCACACCGCCTCATACTCGGAGGAGTTCCTCTGGCTGTCAGAAGGTCCGGAACTCTGCACACTGTCAGGAGCTTCCTGACCTGCACCACACGCATAACCTGGATTGTCCCACATTTTGGTGGGCTGCAGCATGCTTCCCCCAGGCACGGGCACCGGGGGTAGCCCTGGCTGATTGGTCGGGATGGTCACAAAGGGGTCAAAGTTTGTTTCAAACTCTGAGGCAGCTGAAGGTACTCCTCTTGTGCGCTTCTGGACCTGAGCGTACTCTCCCCCGGAGGAGTCTGGCTCTCCAAACGCAGCCTCTAACCAACCCTGCCCATGGCCAAGGTCACTTCCTTGTGTCTCCTGCTTCATTTGACTCTCTGCTGATCTGCGCAATGAACTCTGGACAATGTCACTGTTTTCATAGAAACCTCTTCCACCACTTGCGTCCACATCCTTGTTGTTCACAAACTTACAACTGCCACCGTCCTGATGATCTGAGGAAAGATCAGCTCTGCTGCTAGATTGCACTGTCGACCACTCATTTTGTTTCTCTGCCTCCTGCTTTCTTCTTTCCTCTGCCTCTTCCAGGGCCAGCTTGCTGCGAACCATTTCGTTCACATGTTCCTCCACTTCATCAGCTGTAGGGGGTAAGTTCTGCGCAAACTGTGCCTCGCTCGAAGATGGGTCGGGACTCTTGGTTGTCAGCCGAGGTCGGGGTCGGGGTACAGGTCTGGGGGCTGCTGTTGGAGTGGTGGTGGAGGAGTGGGGGGAAGTGGGCTGGGTGGGGGTTGTGGGGGAGGTGACGGCTCTGTCACTGAGGCTGGAGGAACTGCGCACAGTCCTGCGGGGCATGGGCTTGGGGCGCGACTCCGGGCAGCTGCTGGACAGGCCATCCAGGTCCTTCAGCGATGCCGGCTTGGTCGACTTCTTGGGCGGCAAGGAGGGAGGGGTGGCCTGGGTGGCTGGGGTGGCTGG
>NC_134882.1:15246414-15368914 GCF_041734735.1 Babylonia areolata
GACTGCCTGTGGCCAGCCACAGAAGGAAAGTGGTCTTGAGGGTGAGGATGTCAAAAGGAATAGTCCCCAATGGTAGGAAGGGCTGTTTTCGAATGAAATCCAGCACCAGGAACAAGTCCCAGAGGGGCACTCTTCTGGGGTCTCTAGCTTCCTTCAGAGGGGCACCCCTAGCCACCTCTCTGAGCAGGCAATCCGCTTCAAAGGCGGAACCACCAAGCTGTTTGTGGTACAGAAGGCAGACCTGTACCCTCGCACAGAACTAGCAGACAGGATGAACCGAGGAGCAGAGGGCCAGAAAGTTGGCCAGCTGCATGCTCGTAAGGTTCGTAGGGGTAATGCCCTGAGCTGTACACCACCGCAACCATTTCTTCCAGCGAAAGTCATACAAAGTCTCCGTTCCCTGCCTCCTTGCTCTGGTGACTATGGAGAGGAGGTCAGAGGAGGCACACCCCTTGGTCAGCACAGCCGACACAGAGGCCGACCGAGGGGTTGAGGACTTCAATGGTGATGCTGACAGTTCTGACCGCACAGCAGCCATGCGTGCTGGTGGAGCAGTTGAGGATTGGAATGCGGAGTGCCCGAGCGACGCTGCCTCAGCAGATAAGATTTGGCTTCAAGTTCCAGGGGTGGGAACATGTGTCAGGGACTGAAGGTCCGGAAACCAGGTCTGGACTGGCCATTTCAGCGCAATGAGGATCAGCTGCGGGTGTTCCAATCTGTCTTTCCGTATCACCTTGGACAGAATTGGAAAGGGAGGAAACGCGGAGGCAATCAGACTGCTCCAATCTAGAGAGAGAGCATCCACTGCCCACGCTTCTGGGTCGGCAACCGAAGAGACGGAAGTGGGAAGTCTCAAGATCCACCATCGGCCGAAACCACTGTTCCCACACCCCCTGAAGGCTGTCCTTGTCCAGGGTGCACTCTGTGCGTATGACACTCTTGGACCTGCTAAGAGCATCTGCCAAGAAGTTGGTTTTTCCTGCTCAGTGTCTCGCTGAAAGTGCAATGCCCTTGCTGTGGCACCAACGGAGGAGAGCCTCAGTCCGCATGGAGAGGTCTGCCGAGTGCGCTCCCCCCATTTGTTCACATAACATGCGACCGTCGTCTTGTCCGTGAACAAGCGGATGGTCTTGCCAGTGGCCTCCCCCATGAAGTGCAGGAGAGTCCTGCGAACTGCCTCCAGTTCCAGAACATTGATGTGGCACAGGCGCTCCTCCGGGGACCAAGTCCCTGCTGCATAGAGTGAGTCCATGTGGGCTCCCCAGCCCAGGGAGGAGGCGTCTGTGAAGAGTGCCACCTGAAGAGTAGGTGGGGCTAAGGGCACCCCCTGTGTCCGAAGGGGGGTGATTAACCACTCTGATGTCACCTCGAGGAACCACTCGCCCAGACATATCTGGGTATCCCATGGCCGAGTGCTCTGGGACCGGCGTAACCTCAGTGCCCTCTGGAGAGGGCGCTTGAGAACCCTGTCCAGGGGAATGAGAGGTGCCGTGGACTCCATCATGCCCAAGAGGGAAGAAAGTGTCTGCGCTGTATCTTGGGAGGAGTGGCGCCAGTGGCTGAGGAGGACTGCCAGACGGTCCCAGTGATCTGGCGCCAGAGAGACTATCATAGACCACGTGTCAAATCTCATCCCTAAGAAGTTGAAGGACTGACGTGGGGACAGATCGCATATCTGCTGGTCCATGAGGAAGCCCAGTTGGGAGCAAAGGTCTAGAAGTCTGGCCGTATGACTCAGGCACAGGGCCTGCGACTGGGCCAGGATAAGCAAGTCGTCCAGGTACACACAGAGACAAATGGATTCCGAGCGGACGATGGACACCAATTCCCGCACCACCTTGGTAGACAGGAAAGGGGCAAGGGACAGACCAAATGGGAGGGCCGGGAACTGGAACCCCTTGTCCCTCCACACGAACATCAGGTACCGACGGGATGCCGAATGGTTGAGTATATGAAAATAAGCATCTTCCAGATCGATAGAGGTAGGCCAATCACCTTGTTGGATGGTCTCCCGAATCTGTGCCTGTGTGTCCCTCTTGAATTTGATTTTGGGGAGGAATTTGTTGAGGGGGGACCAGTCCAAAACTGGTCTCCACCCTCCCGAGACCTTTGGAATCACCAACAACCAGCCGTAAAAACCGGGGCCCGGGTCCAAGAGTTGAGATATAGCCCCATGAGGAGTGGGTGTGATATCTCTTTTTCTAGGACGCTCTCCTGCTCCGTCGAGCTGGGCACCTAAGGAGGAGGAGTGGATCTTAGAGGGGGGAGGTCCTCCACCCAAGACAGCATGTACCCCGACTCTAGCACCGACATAATCCCGTCGTTGAGTCCCAGAGCACACCACTGATGTGCATGCCGGGACAAGTTTCCTACTTGGAGGGGCTGAACGACTGGCGGTGCTGAATCGGGGCCCAGTCATTGGGGGTGCTGCCTTCTGCCAGTTCTGGCCTTGGGCATGGCCGGTCGGCTTGGACGGACATAAGGTGGTTTATTCCTCTGCCCCTGATTCAGCACACGCTGCCTTGACAGGCGGCGTGGTATATGGAGGGGCCCTGGTGGCCGGTCTCTTCAATGGCATAGAACCCTGGAGCCCATGAGAGGTGTGGGCCAAATATGAGGCCACCTCCCTGTTTGTCTCTGCCCTGTGGCTGACAAAATGGGGCGGGAACTGGCCGAAGAGGGAGTGCTGCTGTGCTGGGATGGACCGCAGGGCAGCCCTCTCCTCCACAGGAATGTTAGAGAGGCTGAAAATGGCATCACGCCGCGCTAGCACAGTACTGAAGTGAAGGCTGGTAGCTGTGTCTGCAGCTGCCGTGAGACCAGATGCTACCCTATTGCCAAAAGCGTGTAACCTCTGGTCGGTGAAGAGGCCCGGCGGGACAGAGGAAGGAGACCCCTTGTCCTGATTAACCGGACACTGTTCCCACAGCTCATTGGCCCTGTGAAGGAACGTGTCGAAGGTGTACGCCGTGGAAACCTCAAGGGGGCAGCGGCGGGCCAATTTGTCCCACTCTGCTAACGTTTTAAAGGATAGGTTAGCTGAAGTGGGGAAGGTGGTGCGCTGTGAGACCAACATCCTGTCCTGTGCGGAGGGCTCTGCTCCGCTGTAGGCAGGGTGGTCCTGTGTGTACCAGGACCACACCCCTCCCTTGGAGGAATCTTTAAGAAACTTTCCCAGGGAAAAGGCGCCCGGGGCAGAGAGGGACTCCCTGCCTGGAGGAGGGATGGAAGCAGCACCCCTGACAGTGCGGGCTGGCTTATTAAGCCATACCTGCACCATTTCTGGCACTCTGAGTTGCCTTGTGGTTCTGGAGTTAGAGTCACATGGCGTAAGGAGGGTCAAGGGTAACAAAGTAGCCTGAGGGACTGATTCGGCCTACGTGACCCTATTGGGGAGGGTCAGTTCGAGCTCGGCAAAGTCCGAGTTTGGTTCAGGCTGGTCTCTAGGGAGGCATGGGCTCAATCTGTCCCCCCTGGGATGTGGGCGAAGAGTGCTCATCTGCTTGTTCGTCCTCATCCGAAGACAGGGGCTCCCACTCTAGTTCGCAGTCCATCCCCTGCTGGGTGCCATCCCAAGTGGATGTACCCACTGGGGCGTCCTGTGAGCTGTGGTCAGCCCAGCGGGATGAGCTGGGACGATCCCGAGCCGGGACCATGGCCGCCACTGTTATGTCCTTGACACCTGAAGCGGGTGGGGAGCGTGTAGACCGTAGGTCCAACCATGCTTGGGATGGTGGGTGCCACACCTTTTCAGAGAGGGCGTCCCTGGATGCAAGAGTGACCCACGAGTGCTGTGTGGGGACAAACACCCACTCATCTCACTGTAGGACCGAGGGCTGGGCAGGTGGGGACTGCCGGCTCCGCCGGGCCGAGTAGGGCCCCTGAGCAGCCGTCGGTCCTGACAAGGAGGCCGTTGTGACCGTGGAGGTCACCTGTGGGTTGACAGAGGCCCGATTTGTGGACAGAGTGGCAATATTGGTCGAGGAGCTCGACCTGACCGACAAGAAGTCGATCCCACTTGTCGGGGCTGTGTGTGTCACCCTGTGAGATGTGCTGGGTTGGGTCTGGTGGGGAGCGGACAAGGGGCTGGCCCTTGGTGCTCCCGGCAACCCAGTGTGCACCCTAGGTGCGCCCCAGTACGGGTAGAATGGGGGTAACCACCCGTGGGCACCAGCCATACTGTGACCCGAACCCCAAGGGTCACTGGTGCGTTGACCTCCATGAAGGGAACAACCTGGCCAAGTCGGAGGGAGGTCAGGTCCGACTTGGGTGTCAGTCCCGCCCGAAGACGAGCGGGCTGACTGCCCGGAACCGCCTGACACGCACAGGCCTCCCCCAGCAGGGGAGACCGGCCGGATAGCGGGAAGACCTGCCGAGCAGGTTGCCACGCGCCCCGAATCCCCTCCCGTGGGGAGACTGGGGTGGCTTGGCCCGGGGTGGGCAAAGTAGAGATCCCCCCCCGGAACCAAATTTTTCTCCCCCCCCAAAAGGAGGTGGGGGAGGGGGGTCGACAGAGAAGGGAGGAGGGGGAACAACAATGGGGCACGTGAGGGCCGTCTCCGAGTGGGGACCCGGGTAATGGCCGGGCGCGGCCTCCCCTTGGGAGTCCGCGCCTAGCTGCGAGTCCCCACAGCACGGAGATGACTTGTCATTCACCCTTCTCCCTGCCTCGCGCTGGGACACCTCGGGAGGCGACGCTCATACCTCTTTCCCCCCGGTCCCCTTCATGACCGTTTTACTGGTACGAACGTCGCCTCCGCGATCAGCGTCTAACGACGCATCGCCGCGGTCCGTATCGGGAGGAATCATGAGCTCCGGGCCTGGGAGAGTCTCTTACCGAGTCTCAATCCCAGCATCATGATCCCCAGCCTTCGTGGTATGGCACACGAGGCATGGAACCCGCGCTTAGGCACCCAGCGAAAATCCGACCCCCAACAGAGAAAGGAAAGACAGGATCGACTTAGAGGCAGAAAAAATCGAACGAATCGAGGGTGCCGAGTCGAATCGAGTACACAGAATGTAAGAATACAATAAACACAAGCCGCATGCAACAAAATAAGGCCAAAAGGATACGCTGAATAGCCGAAAAAAGCGTAAGACGAGACAGAGCGTAAACCTGACAAGATGGCGTGGAGAGCCTTGGCCAAAGGAATGATTAAGCGCTTATAGTTTTTAGAGGCGTTTGATTGGCTGAGAGCGGTGGGCCCGTCTTTTCACTGTTAGCCGCGCGAAATTTGGCCAAGCAGAGCAAACCAATAGGCCTAGTTTGCATCAGTTTGACATGGTACAGTATATGACACCAAAAAAGGGTTTCCCAACAAAGATTCTATTATGAAATCCACTTGACAGGTGAACAAAATGTAAATAACTGAAACCAAAGTAAAAATCTATATGGTTCTGCACTCTCATTTTGTCTCAAGACCCCAAGGGACAGCTGTCCAAATTTTCACACACAGAACTGGCGCCAGTCACACTGGCAATTCAACACACCGAGGAATGATCTAAGGAGGTTGTGGTCAACCCCCTAGCAGAAGTGTTTAAAAATGTCACATAGAGAGTTCCCTCCCTCACTCAATGACTGGAGTTTACCAAGAGACGAGTCAGTGCTTTGGACTTGAATGGGGAAACATGGATCACGAACCCCAGTATCATCCACTTAACAGACGCACCTTTTGACAAGTATTTTTTTTGTCCAAATAATTTTCTTACCTGTTATTGATTAAGAGGTGTATTTGACTGTGCTTTCATATCTGTGAAACTGCATGTTTGGTACATATCTGTTATGCATATGTGGGTGTATGTGTGAATGTGTGTCAGTCTCCATGTATTACATTTATTTGTTTATTTATCATCATTGTTGTCTTTTTTATTTATTTATTATTATCATTATTATTATCATTATTATTATTATTACTACTACTACTTTTTTATATTACAATTATTATTTATTTATTTATGTACGCTTATAGTTGACTTCATCAAGTTTTTGCACCTCATACATATTATTAGCAGTGGCATTTTTTTATGTATTTATCTATTATTTATTCACCCCTTTTTTTCTTTTTCTTTTTCTCAAGGCCTGACTAAGCACGTTGGGTTACGCTGCTGGTCAGGCATCTGCTTGGCAGATGTGGTGCAGCGTATATGGATTTGTCCGAACGCAGTGATGCCTCCTTGAGCTACTGAAACTGAAATTGAAACTGATTAAGCTTAAATGTTACAAACACCAGCAAGTGTTATCTCAATCTGAGCAAGGCTCTTCTTCAGTTTTAGCGGTCATATCAATCAACTGATGAAATGTGCCACTTATGACTGAGAGATGTCCCAGCGAAAAAAAATAAAGAAAAAAAAGGTTCCCATCAGTGTTTTCAGGTCTACAATTAAACCAATCTGGCTGCTGTAGCAGTCCCCAGAAATACAATTGACCAAAACAGCCCTAGCCTTCAGATACCCTATTAACCAGGACTAGTTGACAATGAATTCGATATCAGAATATATATAATTGTGTGTGTGTGTGTGTGCATTTGTGTGCGTGCGTGTGTGTGTGTCTGTCTGTGTCTGTGCATTTGTGTGTGTGTTTTAAGAAATATAACATACAGCCCTGCCATTTACACTGTCAACCAAATGAATTTTTAGATATTTAAACCTCAAAATAACTGTCACACCAAAGATCATTTATATTTTTCTGAACTTCACAGGGCTCCTTTTTATCTTTTCTTTATTTTCATTCCAAGTACCAACCTTCACGTTGGTTTAAAAAGTATTTCTATTTGTAACATGTGACAATACACCATTATACAGTACACAGTTACAGATAACCAGGATAACAAAAAAATCATTTAAAATAACACCTGTCCAGATCTAACCTTCTTAAGCATGTAACGGATGTCTTCAAGCTTTCGGATCAGTTTTACGCAGCTTTCATCTCAGAACTTCCTGCATTTAGCCCCCGACAAGTAAGCACTGTCGTTGTCGATTTTCACTTAAATTTCTAGAAACTTGAGAGTTTAAAAAAAAAAAATAAAAAAAAGTAAACGAGTCTTTCCCTCCCCGGCCTCTGATTGTAATTGTATCCGTTACAACTTATGTTCCCAAACAATCGCCTGTAAGTTTCTATTCACCGATCTTATGAAAAGTTTAAAAAAATGTACAGACACTGCTGATTCACAGAACTCTGCAGCTCCGGGTTAATGTCTGAATTGTTTTCTGAAAGACGACTCAACTCCGTATCAAGATTGAAGATGTCACTGTCAACGGATCAAGCCTCGTCACGACAGATGATCTTCCCTTATCATTTTGTCTCCTTCCTTTCTCTTAGTGTATCTCCTTTCAGTTTACATATAATCCTTGTCAAATCTTGGCCTCTGACCGCGGTTCCTACTCCATTTCTTCTCTGACTTCAAATTAAACAACCAGTCAACTTACCAAAACAAACTTGTCAACCAGTTCCTGAATATAACGCCATCATCCACGACTGCTTCCGTGTACCTTGTAGGAACGCGGCCACTGCTGCTGCGCACCTTCCATTGGCTGCTGTCAACTTGTTGCGTCTGCTAAGACGTTGGAGCAGAAGCAACAGTGGCACTTTGGGGACGAAACCGAAAGGAGCGTTCAAAACCAAATAAAGTGTCTTTCCGTGTATCAGGAAACACTCATGCAGGATTTCCAACTGCACAACTTATGTTTCCTGCTCTCCTGTCATGGGTAATTTTCTACTTTTTGTCGTTTTCATTCTTACTCTGCAAAGTGCATGCTATGGTGTGGGTAAACCCACAACATCGTGAATAGATCAAGAGTCATTCACATCGTGTGAAATGTACATGTTTTTCGTAGCGGATTTGAGTGGGGTGTGTGGTGTTTGTACTACTTCCTTCCTGTCCACTTTATGACTGCGAGATTTCGCGGAAATCGTGGACTTTGTCTCAATAGTCATAAACGATCAAAATGCCGCTTTTCTCCAAAGCTGTGACACCACCTATTTTTAGAACAGTGGTGACAAATCACAGACCACGGAGGGGACATAACTCCATCATATCCTAACTACGCTGCGTTTAGTTCCCTTCAGCTGTCCACCCACAGCAGATTTTTCTCCCACAAAGTCAGTCGATGGAAAAACCTCTTTTAAAATAAACTGCAGGAGAACAATCTGAGCAATTCGGTTACCAAGCAAAAGTTGTTTCTGTCAACTATATTTACAGTTCAGTTACTCAAGTGGGCATAATTGCGTTCGGACAAACCCATATCTGCTAACTTGAAGCAGATGCTTGCATGACCAGCAGCGTAGCGCCCAACGCGCTTGTTATATTAACAGGCAAATAAATGCCGAGTATCGTTTGAGACACAGAAAAAGAGTGTGTGTGTGTGTGTGTGTGTGTGACATGTGGATAGGCGTGTTATGTCATGAAGTGGCAGCCCTGTCGTTATGATGTCCAGTGACAAAAAAAAAGTGTTGTGCCGGTAAATAATTGGTGTGCTCGAACGAGGTTTACTGTCAATGCCGTTCTTGATGATGATTGGTTGTTGGTTGCCCTCTTGCACTGAGCAATTTTGAGGTCTTTGAGCCGGACAATAATTATGTGTTGTGTCACCACTGCCGGGTATGACCATTCTTCATTGTTCATTGTCCTACCATCAAATACAGACTTCACAGCAAGTTAAGGGCCATTAAAGAAATTAAAAAAAACTTTTTTTTAATCGATAAATGATTTAGATTATACATGCTGCATAAAGTGGTCTACCATGCACTGGCCTCTCGTTAGTTGAATATTATAGTATTTAAGGCTGTCAGTTTCAAGCAGAAGTGCACGATCGACGGATGGACAACTTGAGAAACGCGTTTGACTGATTCAATGTTTCAGTGAGAACAACTGAGTCATTCAATGGTTTACAAACGAGAGTTGTGTTTTTTTTCATAGTTTAAAGAAAACGGGGGCAGTGCATGTGCAAGAAAGCATGCCTGGTTATGAGTGAAGTTCATTGCATTGGCTGCATACACCGGTGTTTGCCGAATATTGATTTTTTTAAATTATTATTATTATTATTATTACTACTACTACTACCTTTTTTATATTATAATTATTATTTATTTATTTATGTAAGCTTATCTATTATTTATTCACCTTTTTTCTTTTTCTTTTTTTTTCTTTTTTTTTTCTCAAGGCCTGACTAAGCGCGTTGGGTTACGCTGCTGGTCAGGCATCTGCTTGGCAGATGTGGTGTAGCGTATATGGGAGTGTCCGAACGCAGTGACGCCTCCTTGAGCTACTGAAACTGAAACTGATTTTTTTCCTTCCTATTTTTAAAATTTTTATTTCATCATGCCCCCATGAAAAAAAATTCTGCACAATCTCAAGTGGTCTTTACTGAACTTGTGAACCCTGTATGCGTGGGATTAAAAAAAAAAAAATCCCTAGCCCAGTTAATAACTGACTCTGTGGCATAACTCATACACCAGTGCTGATCGATACTGAATCTCCCATCCACGGTCACACTCTGGCTCTTTCTGCTGCAGTTCCAGCCCACAGAGAACTATCAATGTTTTACTGGTCACTGCCAAAAGGCTCGTCAAAAGAGGCCGGAGACTCTGCACAAACCCAGTGCAGGGAAGCTCCATAGCCGTCCATTCAGTGGTGCCGGTTTGGGCTCCAATGTGGTGTGCAGAACGGCATCTATAGCAACGATATACTTTAGGTCCCCTGTATACTCAGTGTTGACAATATCTATAAAGTACAACTAAATAGAAAGTAATAATAAAAACATTTTAATGCAGAATTAGAATATACCCTACATCTTAATTAATTATTGACAATAGAATTAGGAAATAGCCAGGAAACGAATGATGAGCGCCCAGTGGCAGCCGGCGTGGGTCGCTTCTACCCAGATAGGCAGACTGGTTTTGCAAATGAACCCGTGTTTGTAAAGCGCTTAGAGTTTGGTCTCCGACTGAGGATAGGCGCTACGTAAGTACCATGATCTATATCAATCAATTCAGTGAGTCTGAACTTGAAAAAGAGATATTGTGAAAGAGAATAAGATTTATAAATAATGTGCTGGTCCTGTATTTGACAATATACCATGACGACAAATTACTTACAGTAGCCTAACTTAAGTTACCGTTGCACTGAGAAACAAAAGGTCAGAACTTTTATCAGAATCTGACTCATAGATTTTATTATTATTGGGTGAAGTTGTCTATGTGATAAATACAAACTGCAAGTAGAACAGTGAAATTTAGCGGACAACATACATGTATATCACAAAAACACATGCGACAGATTCGGTCACCGCATGTCAAAGCGAGCTCGAGAGACAGACACTGAGGCAGACAAACAAACAAACACGCACAGAGACAGAGACAGACACTGAGGTGGAGAGCGTCACGTGAGGAATAAATCCAGCAACTGGGTCACGTTTTATTCTGTGTTTCATTCTGCGTGAGACTACTGTACCCTTTTCTTTCCTCTGGCCAAACGATCGACGGTCCTTGGTCAAACACTGGCAGTGGGATCGGTAATACTCGATGAGGACTACATGCAGTCTCAGCGTGGTCTTCTTCTTCTTCTTTGCGTTCGACAGCTACGCAGTCAGGGTCGAAGTCCGAGGGATGCCACAAACTCGGACGTCCGGTGAAGATCGGCTGCCGTCCCCCAGAACTTGGTGTTGAGGTCAGCACCCCCAGGCCAGGACTACTGCCGCATCTTCTCATACAGGGAGCAGTCTTGGAGAATATGGGATGGGGTCTGGTCAGCCTGGCCGCAATCACATAGGGATGTGGCTGCGACTCCAATCCTCTTCAGGTGTGCTCGGAGGCCGCAGTGACCTGTGCGAAGGCGGTAGATGGTAGTCTGGTGTCTTCTCTCCAGTGTCCTGATGGGATCTTGGTGTGCCTGGTAGCCTCCGTTCAGGGTGACCCAGCCTCTTCGGAATCTGCTGCGCAGGAGAGTTTTTGCTTCCTCATACGTGGCAGGAATGGTTGGCTGTGTGAGCTGGCTTCCTTCCTTAGCAAGGTGGTCTGCACGCTCGTTGCCTGGGAGGCCTACATGTGCAGGCACCCACTGGAGGGTCGTTGGGGCTGTTTGGGTAAGGGTTGAACTTGCAGTCTCAGCGTGGTCAACTGTACAGCATGGATCACAAACAACAGTCATAAGGACTGATCAAAACACACAGGTATTGACTACATTCATAGTGGTTGATCACAACTCGTTATTCATTACTGACCACGGTTTAGTGAGGAAACTCGGAATAAGAGGAAAGAACTGGAGGGGGTTAGGTCAACATTTCAACTATCACTAAAGGATATATATTGAGTGATGACCAAGACGTAAAGCATCCGCCTAGGAAGCGAGAGAATCTGAGCGCGCTGGTTCAAATCATGGCTCAGCCGCCGACATTTTCTCCCCCTCCACTAGACCTTGAGTGATGGGCTGGACGCTAGTCATTCGGATGAGACGATAAAGCGAGGTCCCGTGTGCAGCATGCACTTAGCGCACGTAAAAGAACCCACGGCAACAAAAGGGTTGTCCTGACAAAATTCTGTAGAAAAATCCGCTTCGATAAGAAAAACGAATAAAACTGCACGCAGGAAAAAATACCAAAAAAATTGGGTGGCGCTATAGTGTAGCGACGCGCTCTCCTTGGGGAGAGCAGCCCGAATTTCACACAGAGAAATCTGTTGTGATAAAACTGAGAAATACAAATGCCAAAAAAAAACAACAACAAACAAACAAAATATTATGTGAAATGACCAAGGCCAGTCACACAGCCAGGTGATGACACCCGTTTCTCTTCATCTCCAGCCTGCTGTCCTTGAACCGCCCTCGAGTCGTGAGCGAACAACGGTAGTTATGCATCACGCACTGCACATGAAAAAAGCCAACAAAAAAAAAAAAAAGAAAAAAAGAGGCAAGGCCTTCAAGACTCACTTGTGATACACTTAAAAAATTTTTTTTTTAAATCCAAGCTTTTTATGTATTGAGTATAATTTTAAAATGTAATGTTTAAGATGAGAAAGATCAGTTTAAAGCAAATTAAGTCTCCTAGCATTAATTACAGAGTAATTTCCCTTTTTTACTATCTGCACCAAAACGTTTGCAAAATAAATAAAACTTCCATGCTTAGCAAAAGAAGTTCCTGTTTGAACAAAAAATGATAATAATGACTGCTCTTGTTGTTGGGCCAGAATATCAGATCAAAGTGCCAAGTTTAGAGAATACAAAAAATATAAATATAACAGTAAATGCAGTTTGCATATAATTAGGCTTCATTTTTTTATTTTTTTTGTGTGCCCATCCCAGAGGCCAATATTGTTTTAAACACGATGACTGGAAAGAACTGAATTTTTCCTATTTTTATGCCTAATTTGGTGTCAACTGACAAAGTATTTGCAGAGAAAATGTCAATGTTAAAGTTTACCACGGACACACACACACACACACACACAGACAACCGAACACCGGGTTAAAACATAGACTCACTTTGTTTACACAAGTGAGTCAAAAAGCAAAAGAAGGGTGTCAGGCCATACAAAAACAAAGCCAGTCCACAGAGGACACCCGTGACAGAACTGATACTTCTTCAACAGTTGCAACCCCGCCGTACGGGACACGTGAAGCTCAGAACAAGAAGATCGATTTCCGCTTGTTCCCCCCACCCAGTGCAAAACCGTATTGGTTAGTTTCAGTGTGTGCGAGTTCTTCGGTGTGTGCATGGCCTTCGCGAAAGAAGGGCCAGTGTGATACATCTTTGTTGTGCAAGTCCGCTCGCTCTCGTGTGCACTCCACTGAGATGGGGGGAAAAAAAAAAATATATATATATATATATTGGGTTTTTTTGTTATTTCAGTTGTTTTTCTTTTCCTTCTTGATCTCTTCTGCTTCCCATCCACTTCTTTCCTCGGCGATCTCTTCTGCCATCCCATCCACTTCCCCGGCCACTGTACCCCCCCCCCCCCCCACCCCACCCCCAACATCCAAAACAAAAACATCATTGATCAAAGGCATTAACGTCATGAACATTTTCTTGGTTTTATAAATATTTTACGTGAAGCCAGTTGACCATGATAGTTTCGTGTCGCACCGGGCACAAGAAGGCCCATAAGAATTATGGGTGGAGACAGGACATCACAATTCATCACAGCTCCGTCTGTGCAAAAGCCCAGTCCCACCTGCATGTGTGTCTTAGTTTGCTCCACAAAGCCAAGTCTTTATGTTTCTGTTTAGAAAATAAGTTTAGCTTGGGCATCACCGTTTGAAAAACGTGTGGTTGTCGATCACCTGGAATTGTCAGGGGAAGGTACTGCGAAACGAATGAAATGTCGAAGGACACAGAATTACTGTCCTTCGACAAAGATAAAAACTAATCATCGGTGAACTGGAAGCTCTCTGAATGACATAGCGGTATGCTGATAGTGTTGTGATGACCACTGATAAGTTTCCTGTACCATGGAATGTCCATGCTGCTTTTGATTCCTTACATTGGTCAGTGATGACATCAGTTCAGCTTCTCTGAGGCATCAGCTGCGTTTGGACTGATCAATACACAGTACATGCTACACCCTAATATTTAAAATAAATGGGAACAAAGTCAATTTTTATAATGAATGAAATGGAAATTGAAAAAATAAATGTTTTAAAATAATAAAATAAATAATAGTTTTTAAAACAATCACGTTTTGGACATCAGTGCACAAATGGTGGAGTGCTAGTTGTGTGTTTTTTTTCTCCATGACAATCCTGTTATTCCAATATATTTCCTTCACTTGGATTCCTTCCCTGACATAGTAAGGAGGTGAATTTTGTCAGGCAGGTGATAACTCATGGAGGTCTGCCATTACTCTGCTTTGAAGTGCACATGAAATTCTGTGTGAGGGTGGGGACAGCACACACACACAAACACATACATAACCCCCCCCCCCCCCCCCAATCCCCCTCACGTCACACACCACACCCCACAGTGACCATCCCACCACCAAACACACCCAGTCCACCACAACCCCCCCCAACCCCCCCACCGCCACCCCCCCGCACACTCCCTTACCTCAACATGCCCTCCAACCACACACTTCACCACCCACACTTCCCCACCACACCACACCTCACCACCGCATCCCATACCTCACCACCTCACTCACCCATACCGCACTCCCCCACCCCACCCACACACGCTCCCCCAACCACACCCCCATTCCCCACCACCCCCAACTAATTCCCAACACCACCACACACACCACACCCCGCCACACAGTTTTTTTCGGGCACAGCCTGTGCAGATTGCCCCCAACAGGGCTGATCGCTCAGTGAAAACTACCTCCGTGTGCACTTCTGAGCCAGACTGTGTCTCTGGAAGAGATGGAAGGGGAAGGGAAGGGGTCCGTATTCAGATTGCTTCTGTCTTCAAGTTGACAATTTTCAATATGAATTCTGAGTGTGTGTGTGCACATTTTTGTTGTTGTTTGTTTTAATTACCAATTCTTTAGTGTTCATATATGACTCAATGCAATGTTTCCCAGTAATGCCATCAAGTTTACCTACATTCTCTGATTATATCATGAAGGATATGTCTTGTCTGAGAGAACACGGGCCTCTGTCCCTCATAAGTCTTTTTTGCATGTGGTGTCGTTTAACTTCTGGGGGACTTGTGTTAGCAATACACTGAAAAGAAGTGCGCTGAAAAGAATTAGGAGTAGAAAGGAAGCAAAAACACCAATGGAAAATGAGTAACATAGGTACTCATTCACACCTGGCTGGAGTGGGGGAAAATCTGAGTTATGTATTTTCCCCACACACTCTTCTGAAACAGGGCCTCAAATCCTGACCACTGGATCAGAAGCCCAATGCCCGACAAACTCTGACATGGTACCTCCATGCTATGTATGGAGAGCTCCTTACAAGCACAAGAAGCACTCTATACATTCTGCTAGAGGCACGTAGAGTAGTTAAAATCCTAGCACTTGTTCAACATAAACCCATGATCCTTGTTTCCATTTTGGGTGCTCTATCCACCATTCCAAAGTCAAAAACTCTGTAGATGTTCTCTACTTTAGCTCCCAACCAAAATACATAACTATCTTCTATTATGTTCTGTGTACCCAATATTCTCCAACCTGAAGTTCATTAAGAACTTTGATCTCTCTGGTATACCAACAAAAATGGTGTAGAACTCTGTTAATCTCTCACACACATACAAGCACACAAACTCGTGGCAGCACTTTTATGCATATTTACTTATCTTAAAATATACACAAATTCCCTGGTTCAAGCTCTTCACAAATGTCCAATTCGAATACATGTGCCTATACCACAAGCTAAATTTCACAAGTTCACTTATTAATTAAACATGTATACACTGCAAACTTAATGTCAAGATTTCACTTTGTAAAACATTTACTACAAATTCAATTTCACACGTTTCACACTTGGTTATAAACATGAATTGGCTTTGAAAATTTAGCTAATATCAGTACATATACAGTCCAACATTTTAAAATTATGAGTAATGTGAAGGTAACTGGCTCAGTGAGGTACTGGAAACAGTCGCAGTTTCAACAATTCTTCCTAGGTTATTGCATACAGAAATTCTTTCTCAGCATCCTCTTCTGCTGCAAGCCATGTGAGGAACAACTGTGTGACAACCAGGCAGACATAGGGAGCACAGGCAGCAGACATACTGTACTCCACACACACACAAAAAAATCACTTCATCAGTTCTTAATCACATAAATGCCTGCACACATAAATGCGTCAAATATCACTCAAAGTGAAACAATGTTTGACTTAAGGAAGAACACATCAATGCCCATTTCTTCAAAAGTTAAAGGTTTTTGCGGATTGTGAATATGAACACTTGGATTATTTGCCCTGCCAGTGCAACGGTAAAACTTCTTCCTAGCTTTGACAGTTATGTTTGAAGTTGAAATTATACCACTTGTACTGTGATAACTGTCACATACCGCTTATATGGCATTAACTGTCATATATATCACTTATAATTATGAACTATGACAACTTGGCTACTGTGGCTCGTAAAGTGACTGCCTCATGAGGAAATAAAATTATTATCTGGAAACAATCACAGGATACGACCATGTTTTTGTTTCCTTTATTTCTTATATGAATTAAACTGACTGTACGTACATGCATGACCATCAGCAAATTAATACCATCCATTTTTGTTAGGCTGCACCACAATACCATTCATTTTATTTCAACTTGAGACAGCACACTACATGTATATAAGGATAATGCACTAAATATTTTTTTTACAGCATTTAATTTACATCAACAGAAAATTGTTAAAATTGGTATTGGAATAGATTTTTCTTAAAGGATAATGAAAAAAATGTTAATGCAAGGACAGTCAAATATAATGCAAAATCAATAAGGAAACAACAAAAAGCCCCCACAACCACACACACACAGAAGATAACTAAATGAGAAAGAAAAAACACAGAAAAAAGAAATGACGAAAAAAAAAATCAAAAAAAATCACTGAACAGAATTGCAAAGAACAAGACTTAAAAAGCCAAGAGCAAATTATGAAACTTCTTCATCACCTATGACATTCATGTTGTGTGGACATTCATCAGTTGTTTTTACACCTGACCTGACTTTGTTAGGGATGCCTCAGAGATTTTCTGTTTCAGTCTCACACTGCTGCATCACATCCACCATAATATTTATCACTGCCACTACCAATCTACCGCTGGTCTGATTTCAGATTTGTTAGAAGAGTCAAATGCCTGTTTGTTATCAAATACGACAGATAATGGTAATTCAAAAGAAAAAGCCTCCTTGTTCTTGTTGTTTACAGTCCAGCTGAGTGCACAGGGCCATATCAGGACTGTCAAACCATACAAATGCTCAACCGCATCAACACAAAACTGTCATATCTATAAAAAAAATTAAAAAAAACCCACTAAGACAAACCCAGAAAACACAGTTCATGACAAAGTATCCCAACCATTTCGCTCCTTACGGCAAATAAGACTGGGCCATGCTGAGGACGCCAACCATTCCGCTTAATTCATCATCCCCAAAAGCCCCCTTTGGGGTGCGTTCTTACTGCCAAGCTTGACTGTCATGCGGACATGAAAAAACAATGTGTGGACATGATAAATCCTGGCTCTATTATCACTACATCACTGAAGGGTGTTCATACTGATACACACCTACACACACACACAAAAATTGTGCGTGTCTGCCACAATTTTTACATGCATACAGATGGAAAAAGAGTCATGCATGCAAACAGAAAAGGAGTCATGCGGGCATATTCTAACCTTTTTATTACTGGCAGAGATCTATGCGTTCATACTGACAAGTTATTTTCCATGCGTACCGGCCAAGGGACTGTACTTTTCATAAAATTTCGTTTCTTTCCAAATTCAAAATCTGTAGCACACAGCTCCAGCAAATGATTGTACATGTCAGGTGTCATTCCCAGATACTCCACAAATTTCTGTTCATCTTTCAGCAGTTCAAGCAATAAAGTATGATATTCTCCATACACTCCTGTGATTTGTTTACTGGGTGTACTGAAAATTGACGAGCTGCACGATGCTTTATGTTTTTCTTCCACCACCATCACCAAATCAGTTTCTGTCGCTTCGTCAGCGCCATGCTAACTAGAAATGTGCAGCATCTAGCCTCCCGCTCACGGACTGAAAGCGTGCAGGCAAATAAGAATACCTTTTCCCATGTTTTCACGTTCCATGACAGTCGTGCATGGCGGTATGAACGTAGCCTTTAACTCACTCAGTACGGCCAGTCCTCTCTTCTCCTCTACACAGACCCCTCGGATGTTCAGTGGGTGTCTGAATGACCCAACCTTTAGCTTCCGTCGTCAGAATTGTGGTGTTCTTTGTCAACATTCACCTCTTCAGTTTAAGAGCCTTCCCCTTGCAATATTTTGATGATGGTAATTGGGGTGAAACGCTGTTAACGTCGTCTCTTTCGCCGTTCGTATGGAGAGAGTTAATATGCCAGATGGATCAGTGATGATCACTCCTGCACTGACTTGTATCCAAAAGCCTCCTATTCCTGTTCCCATGGCAACAATGTGATCTTTAGCACAGATGGCCAATAAGTCACTAATCTGTCAACTTTCACTTTCATCTCCTTGTCCAAAAAACTGATGTGCTGTGAACAGTCAAGCAGAGAAAGACATGAATAGTGACAGTCTCACATGTTCATCAAACACCATGCCACAACTGTATTGTACTGTATCACTTTTTGTCAGAACAGATTTCTCTGCATGAAAAATCAGGCTCCTCACCGTTGTGAGAGTGCATAGCCACAATGCAGCATCACCCTTTTTCCTTTCGTCTGCTAGTGAATACTGTTCTGTCAAAGCGTATTTTTCAACAGAATTTGCCAGGGACAAACTTTTTGTTGTCATGGGTTATTTTACGTGAGCAAAGTGAAGGTCCAGTGAAGGAGGGGAGTAAAAATCCCGGTCTGAAAAAAGGACTCGAAGCTGTGGACACTCGCTTCCCAGTTGAACACATTACCACTAGGCCACCGCTCTGCTTTCTACCCGCCTCACATTGTGTCCCTTGTCAGATCCCAACACTGTCAAAACAATAAAATACTGAAACATGTGTATGTTTTATGATGACACTAATGACTGTACCCATAATATCATTAATATGAAAACATCTTCCTTGATCACAACACCATTTACCCAACGTCAGCAACTTGAAAAACAAAAAAGTACAGAACAGAGGAAAAGTATAAATGTATGGAAGAAAGATGTATTGAATGTACAGATTCATGCTACATCTTCTGACAGAAAGAGTGACCTTGTTATTAACTTTTCAAACTGCCTAGTTAAGATTTCCTTTTGCAACAGTCCTCTCTTGTAAATGAACACACTTTCATGAAGGGGACTTTGAAAGGGCTATTTTTCAAAATATGTCTGTACGCAGTGGACATGAAAATGCCCGGTGAACATAGCTGCCAGAGGAGGGGGCTGAGTGCTGGACAACACGCTGTCACAGTCATCCAGACACTGTCAAAACACAGAGCTCAACCACCAAGGCACAACAGACAGAGTCCAGTCACCAAACCATCAACTACCACCAGATAAACCGGAGCTATCCAGTCACCATACCGTAACAAAATGCACACATAAAAGCACATACCACCATCACAAATTGTACTATTAACAAATTAAAAAAAAAAAAACATCTGACAACCAAACCCTCAAAATATCAGCTAATCAGCAGCAACACTCCATCGAGTCCCAAACCATGTATGCATAATCACCAAACATCCCTGGAAAGTTCAGTCAACAAGTGTTAAGCAGAAAAATCTGGCTGTCTGATCACACACATGCAAGCAGAGACATCTCATCAAAATCACAGAACAGGATAAAGCAGAAACAAATGTTAGTTGCCGTCTGAATCACAAACTCACAGAACAAATAATGAATTGAGAATAATCCAATCATCTACAGTCCAGAGTTGGTTAACCAAGTCACCAGGATGAAGACACCAGCTATAATATCTCATGCACTACATCCCTAACACACAAATGAAGTCAATCATGTTCTCACAGTCTGACCAACCAAAACCTACCCCAAAGCTTTTTTTAAAAAAAGAAAAAAAAGAAAGAAGATGAAAACTTATTTTTTTAAAAAGAAAGAAGACGAAAACAAAAGAGAAACTGGAAGAAATTGAGCAAGTTTCTGGAATCAAATACATGAAAGAAGACAACCAGGATTGGCCGCATATGAGGAGTACAATTTACTGCTAATTCTGCTTGCTAGCTGCTTCTGGTATCTAAAGAGAACAACTTAGTCCAAAATGCACCAGTTTACTTTTGTACTGCCTATTAACAGGAGCCACTTTGCACTTTCACTTTGCAGCCTACTGTTTTTTGTTTACCCGATTTGTTGCCAAAAACACATTTCCGTTTACTTCTGCTTTCTTGATGTGATGCGACTGAAAGGATCCTACAAAAAATTGACAAATGGAGACAGAAAGAGAGAAGAAAAAAAAAAAAAAAAATTCTGAAAGGTCGTGTTATCACTCTGACATAATAAAGCTGTGCATTGCATTTACAAAAACAAACACACTCTGCAAAGATTTTACCTCCAAATGGTATGATTACAAACTACCCACTGAATAAATCTAGTATTTAAAAAAAAAAAAAAGTTAAAAAAAAAAGAGTTCAGATTGTATACTAAAGTAATCACTGGACTTCTAAAATTTCCGTTTTCAATAAATACAGCAAAATGCACAGCTATAATCATAAGTAAACAGCTTCAATCAGTAGCTGATATCCTCACGTATGTGCTGGCATTATTTTCACATCACCTATCTTAGTGTCTCTTGCTCCACATCTCCAGGTCCAGACGCTGAACGAAGCATGCCATGTCTGTCAGTGAAGAGTGGGGTTTGAAGAGTCATGATAATCATTTAAATACCTGACATTATCACAGTGCAATGTCTCAGACATGCTGAAGCTATTGGTGACTGTCATGAATATATCATAAAAAATTTGTAGTCTTGAGATTCATGATTATGAAAAAAAATCATACATCATACACCAATGGACAAAATATATGAATAAATAAAAAAGAAATATTTCAAGTATCTCTGCACAATGTCTCACATATTTCAATATGTTGGTTATTATTTTGCAATTTGTGAATAATTATAAAAGCTTACACTTTTTTTTTCTTCGTAAATTATTGTACAATGTCTCACACATATGGAAGTGAAGGTGGCTGTTTAGAGATTCGTGACTGATAAAACTAAAACTTTTAATATATTGTCATGAAATATCTCAGATAAATTGAGAACAAATAAAAAAAAATTCTGTTATGATAAACTCATGCCTAATAAACAGTTTAGATACATTCATTGCCAATATTTTACCATGGTAGATACATGTAAACAAGTTCACTAACGCACTCACAAAATTAAGGTGAATGAAACCCTTATTTAACAAGTAAAAACCAAAACAAACCAACAATAACAAAACAGAAACAAAATAGGAAATTAAAACTCATCACTAAATAAGTACTTTTTACAAACATTTCTTCAAAGAAAAAGATCTTATAACCGTTAAGCTAACCAAATCAAGCAATCCTAAGCACATAAATGAGTCAACAAATGCAATATAAATGTACAACTGGTATCAGCTGATCAGAGAATTGTGTATAAATGATTTTACTTAGCGTAACATGGAAACAAACCATATATGACACAAGCAAAATTCACAGCTGTTAGATGGGAGATAATGTCATGTAAACCAGAAATGAATGCAAAGATAGCCTGAGTACAAGAAATAAACATATTTTAGGTAAATTAAAAAAAAAGAAAAAAGAATAAATGAATGAAAAAAACCTGATCTACATATTTCATTTTGTTAGAACTGGAGACATTAAAAAACAACAACACAACATTATCTGTAATGACATAACAAAGCCACAAAGTAATATTTTTAGACAAATACATTCTGTTTTGTCATAACTGTAAAAAGAAAAAGCACTGAGAAGACTTAAGATCACAAGGATACAAATCAAAGCCCTTAAATGCACATATTTCATTATGTCAACATTAGAGAAAGTTTTAAAAGAATTTTCCATTGATACCTTATCAAAACAACAACACTGCACCTTTCTTTTTCAAATTTAAAACATTTAACTAACTCATGGTATCTGATTATTATGCCATGTCAGTCGGTTATGAAAGCAATCAGCAAACACACGATGTATCATTATGTCAAATTAAGTCATGTCAGTCAGTTATAAAAGTAATCAACCTCATGAAGTATTATGTCAAATCATATCATGCTGATCACCAATGAAAGGATTAGACAAGCTGTTCACTCTTTCTATCGGCCTTTCTGGGTTCCAACTTCCACATTCAGTCGCATGTACGACTGGGCTTTCATGCGTATGACCGTTTTTACCCTGCAGTGACGGAAACCATACTCTATAGCTTGGCATGGATTACAGGATCTTTAATGTGTGAATTTCATCTACTGCATGTGTACACACGGAACAGAATTAGGCACTAGTAGGTCTGCGTGTACGTTGATCTGGGAGACGAGAGAAAAATCTGTGCTCTTCACCTGATAGGACCCTGGCACTGAAAATCCGACGCTTCAACCATCTGGCTGCTGCGCCTGCCAGCCTGATATTGTTCAAACCCCATTTCTTTTTGATTTGTCATTTCAGTCTTCAACAGTTGGTAAAGCTAACTCTTTTGCTTGAATTGATCAGAATCAAATCAATTCTGGATTGTGCATTTTACTCAATAGTGTAATATTGGGTTCAATAAATTCCAACTCTGTGTTATTAATCATAAAACAAAAGTGAATCTAAATATAAATATTTGAAAACCTTATCCATCAAACAAATCTGTACTTGAATAAATCACAAACAAATAACCAGTAAAATAATATAAAATAAACAGCACTATTCAAATCTGTACTTGAATAAATCACAAACAAACAACCAGTAATATAAAATAAACAGCACTATTCAAATGTGTACTTGAATAAATCACAACCAAACAAACAACCAGTAAAATAATATAAAATAAACAGCACTATTCAAATCTGTACTTGAATAAATCACAAACAAACAAATAACCAGTAAAATAATATAAAATAAACAGCACTATTCAAATGTGTACTTGAATAAATCACAAACAAACAAATAACCAGTAAAATAATATAAAATAAACAGCACTATTCAAATGTGTACTTGAATAAATCACAAACAAAAAATAACCAGTAAAATAATATAAAATAAACAGCACTATTCAGTTCACAAACATCAAAACCAATTCATAAAATAATCATGTATTTGAAAAAAAAATCACAAAAGGTAAAATAAACAGTAATATGCTATTTACAAAAAAAGAGGAATACATAAATATGTACAGATTTCTCATAAAAATTGTAATGATGAGTGCATAAAATCTCAATTATCCAATACTTCTGTAAAAAACCCAAAAGCAAGAATGAAGATCTAAAACTTAAATACAAATTCAAAATTAAGAACAGAATATCATTTGGCAAGGAACATATCAGACAATGATAACAAGGAATACCAAGAAACAGAAATAAAACAACATATACTATTTTTTTTTCTTTTTTTTTTTCTCTCTCTCCATGTTCATCATCTTCTCTATAATCTCCTTTTTGTAATCATTCAGATGCAACAGTGCAAGTAAAAAAAACAAACACACAAACAAGTATCACCACAGGCCAGTACAGCAAGTCCAGAAAAGATTATAAAAAAAAATAAAAAATCAAGGCTGACACAAAAAACTTACAGATAAATGGACCAGCAAGTTTTGAAATTGAGATTGGAAGAAACAACAGAGCAAAGAACAAAAACCAGAAACAAAGTGAGCGATATAAAAGAGGAAATTTCTTGCACATAATTTCCAGAACATGGTGGGGATACTCTCCATACAGAGAACCCCCCCCCCCCCCCCGCACCCCCTCCCCTCCCGGCATCCCCTGCTTTAATAGCCGTGCAACTCTGATATCTGACTGTTCAACAGTAGCTGGTACTTGAACTGTGGAGAAAAAAAACAAACAAAAAAACCCACCAAACCCACCTGTTTGTGATTATCCACAGATGAGTTAGCATGATCAATTGATTGATTAATTGATGTGGATACTTATATAGCGCCTATCCTCGGTCAGAGACCAAGCTCTAAGCGCTTTACATACACGGGGACATTTGCACCACAGGCTGCCTACCTGATCAATGTGACAGCAATGTCACTGTATGTGTTCAGAACACCAGTGCAGCAGCCTCAACCCACCCAGGGTCATAAGTGGCGAGTCGAGACTGACCCCTCCCCTCCTTGCTGGAAATTATCCCCTTTCTTTCTGGTTTAACTCACTCAGTACGGCCAGTCCTCTCTTCTCCTCTACACAGACCCCTCGGATGTCCAGTGGGTGTCTGAATGACCCAACCTTTAGCTTCCGTCGTCAGAACTGTGGTATTCTTTGTCAATATTCACCTCTTCAGTATAAGAGCATTCCGCTTGCAATATTTTGATGATGGTAATTGGGATGAAACGCTGTTAACGTCGTCTCTTTCGCCGTTCGTATGGAAAGAGTTAATTGAGCTCCACTCCTCTCCATGCTTATTGTTCATCGATTTTTAAAACATTTTTTTCAATTTATTCCTGAATTTGATGTGGGGTTTTTTTGTGTGTGTTCATGTTTTTTTGTGCTTTCTTTCTTTTCTTCTTCTTCTTCTCTCTTTATAGTTTTATTCTATGCCCCAGGGCTGGGTGGGGAGAAGCATATTAATTGCTAATCTCATTTCCCTGATTAATAAAAGAATTCGTTTCCTTTCGTTTCCTTTCCATAACAACTCAAAAGAAGCAAACTTAAAGGAGTTCTACTTTAATAGCCGGTATTGATTGTACCTTTCCATAACAACTCAAAAGAAACAAACTTAAAGGAGTTCTACTTTAATAGCCAGTATTGATTGTAATACACCAAATTCACACCCCTACCCCCATGTGTTAATTTTAAGCTAACCTATAATCATTATGAGGGGTAAAATCAAATAAAAAGGGTAGGGGAGGGGCAGTTCTGACCAGCTGAAGTTTACCCCCCACAGTTGTTCCAGGCTGGTCTACACAGACACTGGTTTATTTGCCTCTGGGGTAAAACACAAAGGGGGGGAATGAATAGGCTGCTACACCAGAAACAATGAACATCCCTCTCACCACCTAAAAAAAAAAAAGAACAACAAAATCTCACAGCCTCCTGCTCACACTTCACCCAACCTCCTTCATCTCAAAAGAAAATGGTTAACACAGAAATACTAGAATACACACACACACACACACACACACACACATATATATATATATATATTTATCCATCCACAGCAGCAATCTCTGTATTATATATGGCTTTCAGATTAAAACCACCATACTGAAAGCAAACTTTCTAAAACGTCACACATAAATCACACGAAAACATTTTCCAAAAATATATTAATCAATCTCAACTTTAAAATAACTGTACATGAGCAGAATGTAACAATATTCAAGCATTGGCATTCAAAGCAAAGAATAAAAACGCTCCATTGTTCACTATGTTTTTCATCCATTGACATTCCAAGCAAAGCGTAACAATCCTCAAGCATTCATGGTATGTACATATCGTTTCATTTCTTGACATTCCAAGAAAAACATGGTAATATTCACGCATCAACACACAGTATTTGCATATCTTTTCATTCATTTACAATCCAATTAGTTCTGATGATGTCAGGGAATATTCAGTCATGGATAATAATCTTTTTAAACAATAAAATCTTTCTAAAATACTGTTATCCAGAGGCTTGCATTGGTGCCGTACTATTACACAATAAAACCATAAATATCTGAGTCTGTTGTCAAAGATTTGTTCAACTGCAACAATAAATTCATAGAGGTATTTAATCTCTAAGCTATATCAGATCACAAAGTAATAATAAAATCTTATATTCAGATCAATCAGTTCAGTTCAGTCTCTAAGTGAGGTGTCACCGCATCCAGACAAATCCATATACACTACACCACATCTGCTGTGCACACGCCTGACAAGCATCGTAACCCTATGTGCTTAGTCAGACCTTGACTTCATTCTTTGCCTTTCTAGTCAAAAGTCTGGAGGCGTAAAGACTCTCCACATTAGAGTGACTTGTGTTAATTAATCAAACGATAACCCACTGCACTATTGTGGATCCATACAAGAAAACTCACCTGGAAGACTACATTTTCTCATGCATTGAGGGTTGAAGCCCTGAGAAGTTCGACCAGTTACGAAAGACGTTATAATCTGAGGTCAAGGTCAAACTCTGAGCTGAACAATTTCATTGGTCAATCGTCACATGCATTGACCCATTCAACCCCAGGAAGTTAACAGCTTCTCCAGGCCATATTAAAACACACAAAAAAAACACTGAGAAAATGTACTGTTTTTCCTCCAAATTACGTGTGAACACATCCAAAATGACCCTAGAATTTAGTTCCCTTTCCTTGCAGTTTATAAATATGTAGGAACATGGAAAGGA
This sequence comes from Babylonia areolata, assembly GCF_041734735.1. Classification (NCBI taxonomy): domain Eukaryota; kingdom Metazoa; phylum Mollusca; class Gastropoda; order Neogastropoda; family Buccinidae; genus Babylonia; species Babylonia areolata. Next base: position 15,272,464 of record NC_134882.1, read on the forward strand.
GAAGTTTGTATTATACTCCATGTTTGGTGATACATATACTTACCATGTCAAACTGATGCAAACTAGGCCTATCGGTTTGCTCTGCTTGGCCAAATTTTGCGCGGCTAACAGTGAAAAGACGCCCCTTCTTGCCCGGTCCGCTCTTAGCCAATCAAACGCCTCTAAAAGCTATAAGCGCTGAATCATTCCTTTGGCCAAGGCTCTCCACGCCATCTTGTCAGGTTTTCGCTCTGTTTCGTCTTACGCTTTTTTTGGCTATTAAGCGTGTTCATTTGGCCTTATTTTGCTGCATTGTCTGAATATTATTCTTACATTCAGTGTACTCGTTTCGACTCGGCCCCCTCGATTCGTTCGTTTTTTTTCTACCTCTAAGTCGATCCTGTCTTTCCTTTCTCTGTTGGGGATCGGATTTTCGCTGGGTGCCTACGAATCTAGTTCCCTTTCCTTGCAGCTTATAAATATGTAGGAACATGGAAACCATTTTACTGAGAAGATTTTTGACGCCAAACCGACGCTTGGGCGCAGGGCTCAATGAGCTGATCATCAACAGAAGAAACTGTAAACCAATGCCTGTACTGCATGAGACAGGTCACTTCTTTTTTTCCGCTTAGTCTTACTGCACTGCCACTCCCACTTTATCACAATCAATAAGTGAGCTTTTACATGAATGACTTTTTACCACACAGTGTAGGCTGCCATACTGTATTAAACACCAACAATAACCATGCATGCAGAAACTATCTGTTCTGCTCAATAGTAATGTTTGTCAATATGTATGTTCAATACTCCATGAGTTTTGAAAATCTGTGTCACCGATCTTACAACGGTGTGATCATTTCACAATATTGACTATATAATTACATAGGACATTAGAATAAAATATATATATATATAAATAAAAAATCATTAAGCTCACCTGACTGAAAATCTTTCCATACCAAATACAAACTGAATCCAAAATGTGTGTGCTACACCGCTGACGAAAGTGACTGGCTGATATTCCAGTACTGATGAGCATTTTCATCCCTTTCTGTTTTGTTCATTTTTTTTTTTTTTAAATGCATGACACTCTTTTGTTGAACAGTACTGGTCAAGTGTTTTATCAAGTTCCAAGACCATGAAGGGCAAAATATAGTTTCCCAAGACTTTTCCGGCCCTGGAAATGGTTCTCCCACTGATTTTCCAGGATTTTTCCAGACTTCTATGACACTGTATGGCTGAAGACAAATGGTGTGAATGGGTGAGCATCAAAAAGTCAAGAAAACTATCAATCTCATAAATCATCCTGTACATCTATTCTGTTCTTTCTAATCTACCTGTCCCTCCACCCACAGGCAAGAAAATTACCTATCTCATCAATCAATCTGTACAGCTATTCTATCCTTTCAAATCTATTTATCTATTCCACCCAGAGTTGGGTAAGTGAGGGGAAAAAATTGATTACCCTTCTGTTATTCATGATACTTTCAGAAGGACTTTTTAATTTACAGTTAGGTAAGTGCCAGGGGAAATCAAGGACTCTTCTGTTAGTCATGACACTCTCAGAATGACTGTCATTTCATCTCCTGTTACAGACAATACTCAGAACTCTCACACTCAAGAGTCCCCACTACAGACAACACTCTCACACTCAAGAATCCCCACTACAGACAACACTCAGAACTCTCACACTCAAGAATCCCCATTACAGACAACACTCAGAACTCTCACACTCAAGAATCCCCATTGCAGACAACACTCAGAACTCTCACACCCAAGAATCCCCACTACAGACAACACTCAGAACTCTCACACTCAAGAATCCCCACTACAGACAACACTCAGAACTCTCACACTCAAGAATCCCCACTACAGACAACACTCAGAACTCTCACACTCAAGAATCCCCACTACAGACAACACTCAGAACTCTCACACTCAAGAATCCCCACTACAGACAACACTCTCAGAACTCTCACACTCAAGAATCCCCACTACAGACAACACTCTCAGAACTCTCACACTCAAGAATCCCCATTACAGACAATACTCTCACACTCAAGAATCCCCACTACAAACAACACTCAGAACTATCACACTCAAGAATCCCCACTACAGACAACACTCAGAACTCTCACACTCAAGAATCCCCACTACAGACAACACTCAGAACTCTCACACTCAAGAATCCCCACTACAGACAACACTCAGAACTCTCACACTCAAGAATCCCCACTACAGACAACACTCAGAACTCTCACACTCAAGAATCCCCACTACAGACAACACTCAGAACTCTCACACTCAAGAATCCCCACTACAGACAACATTCTCAGAACTGTCACACTCAAGAATCCCCACTACAGACAACACTCAGAACTCTCACACTCAAGAATCCCCACTACAGACAACACTCAGAACTGTCACACTTAAGAATCCCCACTACAGACAACACTCAGAACTGTCACACTTAAGAATCCCCACTACAGACAACACACTCAGAACTCTCACACTCAAAGAATCCCACCTCAGCCTGCCTGCGGGTTTGTACAGCAGACAGGCCGAGAACCAGTGTAACAGCTTCTAAGTACCCCCTCCCTGGAATCTACCCTGGGGGTCATCCTGGACTGGTGTCAAACAACCCCCAAGGTACTTTGTGGCTGGCTAAGATCAACCCCCTTGTAGTTAGAAGTCTCTCCCTTTCTACGGGTTAAGTCAAGTTGTTTGAAAAGCAAGGAGATAGTTTTGGGACAGCATTTACCTCATACCCCCTTCTCCATTACAACTAATGGAAGCTGAAGTGGGGGAGTGCCATTTCTTCTTCTTCTTAGGTCAAGGGCAGCAACTCCCATGTTCACTCGTATGTTAACGATTGGGCTTTCACGTGTATGACCATTTTTACCCCGCCATGTAGGCAGTCATACTCCGTTTTCAAGGCTGTGCATGCTGGGTATGTTCTTGTTTCCATAACCGAACGCTAACATGGATTTCAGGATCTTTAAAGTGTGTATTTGATCTTCTGTTTGCGTATACACACAAAGGGGGTTCAGGCACAAGCAGGTTTGCACATATGTTGACCTGGGAGATCGGGAAAAATCTCCACCATTTACCCACCAGGCGCCATTACCAAGATTCCAACCTGGGACCCTAAGATTGAAAGTCCAACGCTTTAACTACTCGACTGTTGTGCCTGTGCCTGTCATCCTACTTCAATACTGAAGTTCCTCCCCACCACATCATGGCACAAGTACGGAAAGGGGGCAGGTCTGGGCTACCCTACACTGACACCTCTGCACACTATGAGGTTGCCGAAGGAGAGGAAGGGTGTCATTCTACATCCGCTTGTACAGCCCCCCCCCCCCCCCCCCACCCACCCCCACAACCCCCCCTGCCCAATCCCCCCTCCACCACCCTTCAACCTCTCCACATATTAAACAGATGTGAGTGGGGTGGAGTGCAGTCAGGGTTAAATACAACTTGGGAGGCTCGGGGGTGGGGGGGGGGTGGGGGGTGGGAGGTTTCAGATCTGACTAATTAAAGTTTACCCTAACGGGGTCATTCAAGATCAGTCTACAAAGACCCCAGGGTTGTTCTGGGCTGGCCAGATATGATGCCCGGGTGTAAAAAAAACAACAAAAAACACAGCAAGGGTACAAAATAGGGTGCTACACCGAACATCCACACACCATAATCGTCCCAATGTCCATTGAACATGTGTGACAAAAACCTTGTTTCACTACCAACCCACCATCCCCTAACCGTGAGCCACTAGTCCCAGTCCAGACTGTCGGGATCGTCCTGGGGCACCACCAGAAACAGCTTCTGCAGGAACAGGTTGACAGCATCTGGAACCACACACAGTCAGCATTTGAATGTTTTAACATCAGCAGTCTATGACCATTTCATGTGCTGAGTCATGAACAGATGAGCAGGTGCTCACATTTTATTGCTCGTGTTTGTGTGTTGTGTTTAGTTTTAGCGTCCGTAATTCCTTTGATGGGTTTCTATGACAAATAAATTATATCAGCCGACCGACGGGCGCAATAGCCGAGTGGTTAAAGCTTTGGACTGTCAATCTGAGGGTCCTGGGTTCAAATCACGGTGACAGCGCCTGGTGGGTAAAGGGTGGAGATTTTTACGATCTCCCAGGTCAACATATGTGCAGACCTGCTAGTGCCTGAACCCCCTTCGTGTGTATATGCAAGCAGAAGATCAAATACGCACGTTAAAGATCCTGTAATCCATGTCAGCGTTCGGTGGGTTATGGAAGCAAGAACATACCCAGCATGCACACCCCTGAAAACGGAGTATGGCTGCCTACAAGGTGGGGTAAAAACGGTCATACACGTAAAAGCCCATTCGTGTGCATACGAGTGAACGCAGAAGAAGAAGAAGAAGAATCAGCCGACCTCACTGCCAACCTTTTTTTCTTTTTTTTTAAACTCTTTCACCACCAAGTTTCTGTGTGAAAACCACTCCCCAGCGTTAAATATTTTAGATAGGATGCTCTCAGTCACAGGCTTCGGTTCATGTCAAAACAACACAGTGGATTTGTTCACTTCAAACTGGGTCAGGGAGCAAAGGTTAGTTGCGTTTTTTTTTGTTTTTTGTTTGTTTGTTTTTTTGTTTTGAGAAATCAGTGGAAGCCTAAAAGTTCTGCAAATGAGCAGGATAGTTTCAGCATCCCTGGAAGGTTCTTTCAGTTTTTTTTGTTTTGTTTTGTTTTGTCTTTTTTTTTCTTTTTTTTTTCTTTTTTTTTTTTGGTTGTTCCTTCCATCATCATATTTGGTCTTTTCTTTCTTTTTTTTTTCTCATATTTTTAACCTGTCTTCTTCCCAATGGCATGTTCAAACACTTACAAGACCATGCAACATATATTACACATACATGATAGTTTCACACAAAATCATATTGCCTGAAAGAGAAGCATGGTATACATACACACACCCTCTCACTCTCTCTCTGTGTCTCCTTTACTCACTCAATCCACTCCCTCTCCACAAGCAGAGGTTAGTTATTGTTCAACTGGCGGGGAAATCACCATTTAGTTTTCACTAGTTCCAGTGTTAACTACACTCTGGTTGCAACAAATACCATTTGCATTCGCTGGTTCTGCTGTCACTTATACTCTTTCTGATTACAAAAAAACACAAAAAAACACCATTTAAGTTCACTAGTTCTACCGTTACCGACACTTTTCAGATCGCAACAAGTACCATGTCCGCATGTTTCTAAGACAGGACAACAGACAACAGAATGACTCACTGATTTTGGACTGAATGGACTTGGGCTTGGTGGTCCACCGGTTGCCCAGCAGGTAGAGTACCGTGCCGATGGCCAGTATCAACAGCGCTGTCAATGACTCGCTGACCTTCTGGTAAAACGTCAACCCCACAATGGCCAGACTCACGAGGAACAGGATGGCTGGCAGGACAATGGGGACCTAAAAAATATAACAATAATAATAATAATGACATAAATATATATGGCACCCTTTCTCTCTATAAGCTTGGGACAATTGTATAGTGTCTTTTCCCCCTAAGAGCTCTGGACAATTGTAAAGTGCCCTTTCTCCGAGGAGCTCAGGACATTTGTATAGTGTCTTTTCCCCCTAGGAGCTCAGGACAATTGTATAGTGTCTTTTCCCCCTAGGAGCTCAGGACAATTGTATAGTGTCTTTTCCCCCTAGGAGCTCGGGACAATTGTATAGTGTCTTTTCCCCCTAGGAGCTCAGGACATTTGTATAGTGTCTTTTCCCCCTAGGAGCTCGGGACAATTGTATAGTGTCTTTTCCCCCTAAGAGCTCAGGACAATTGTATAGTGCCCTTTCTCCTAGGAGCTCAGGACAATTGTATAGTGTCTTTTCTCCCTAGGAGCTCTGGACAATTGTATAGTGCCCTTTCTCCTAGGAGCTCATGACAATTGTATAGTGTCTTTTCCCCCTAGGAGCTCTGGACAATTGTATAGTGCCCTTTCTCCTAGGAGCTCAGGACAATTGTATAGTGTCTTTTCTCCCCAGGAGCTCAGGACAATTGTATAGTGCTCTTTCTCCCTAGGAGCTCAGGACATTTGTAGAGTGCTCTTTCTCCCTAAGACCTCAGGACATTTGTATTGCGCCCTTTCTCCCTAAAATCCTTTCATCTTCTTTGTTCATGGGCTGCAACTCCCAGATTCATTCAAAAACACGAGTGGGCTTTTATGAGTATGACCATTTTTACCCCCGCCGTGGAGGCAGTGATACTTGATTTTAAGCGGGAGCTCAAGACATTTGTAAAGTGGCCCTTCTCCCGAAGAGATCGGGACATTTGTAAAGTGCCCTTTCTCCCGAAGAGATCAGGACATTTGTAAAGTGGCCCTTCTCCTGAAGAGATCAGGAGATTTGTAAAGTGCCCTTTCTCCCTAAGAGCTCAGGACATTTGTATAATGCCTTTTTTGACTTGGAGCTCAAGACATTTGTAAAGTGCCCTTTCTCCCTAAGAGCTCAGGAAATTTGTATAGCCACATTTCTAAGAGCTCAGGAGATTTGTATAGCCACATTTCTAAGAGCTCAGGAAATTTGTATAGCCACATTTCTCTCTAAGAGCTCAGGAAATTTGTATAGCCACATTTCTAAGAGCTCAGGAAATTTGTATAGCCACATTTCTCTCTAAGAGCTCAGGAAATCTGTATTGCCACATTTCTAAGAGCTCAGGAAATCAGTATAGCCACATTTCTCTCTAAGAGCTCAGGAAATTTGTATTGCCACATTTCCAAGAGCTCAGGAAATCAGTATAGCCACATTTCTCTCTAAGAGCTCAGGAAATCAGTATAGCCACATTTCTCTCTAAGAGCTCAGGAAATCTGTATTGCCACATTTCTCTCTAAGAGCTCAGGAAATCAGTATAGCCACATTTCTCTCTAAGAGCTCAGGAAATCTGTATAGCCACATTTCTCTCTAACAGCTCAGGAAATCTGTATAGCCACATTTCTCTCTAAGAGCTCGGGACATTTGTATTGCGCCCTTTCTCCCTAAGAGCTTAGGCTGCAACCCCCAAGTTTATTCATATACATGATTGGCTTTTATGTGTATGACCATTTTTACCATGTAGGCAGTCATGCTTCATTTTTGGGGGGAGCTCAGGACATTTGTCAAGTGCCCTTAGTGCCCTTTCTCCCTTTGTAAAGTGCCCTTTCTCCCTTTGTAAAGTGCCATTCTGCCCTTTCTCCCTTTGTAAAGAGCCATTCTGCCCTTTCTCCCTTTGTAAAGAGCCATTCTGCCCTTTCTCCCTGTGTAAAGAGCCATTCTGCCCTTTCTCCCTTTGTAAAGTGCCATTCTGCCCTTTCTCCCTGTGTAAAGAGCCATTCTGCCCTTTCTCCCTGTGTAAAGAGCCATTCTGCCCTTTCTCCCTGTGTAAAGTGCCATTCTGCCCTTTCTCCCTTTGTAAAGTGCCATTCTGCCCCTTCTCCCTTTGTAAAGAGCCATTCTGCCCTTCCTCCCTGTGTAAAGAGCCATTCTGCCCCTTCTCCCTCTGTAAAGTGCCATTCTGCCCCTTCTCCCTGTGTAAAGTGCCATTCTGCCCTTTCTCCCTTTGTAAAGTGCCATTCTGCCCCTTCTCCCTTTGTAAAGTGCCATTCTGCCCCTTCTCCCTCTGTAAAGTGCCATTCTGCCCTTCCTCCCTCTGTAAAGTGCCATTCTGCCGCTTCTCCCTTTGTAAAGTGCCATTCTGCCCTTTCTCCCTTTGTAAAGTGCCATTCTGCCCCTTCTCCCTCTGTAAAGTGCCATTCTGCCCTTTCTCCCTTTGTAAAGTGCCATTCTGCCCCTTCTCCCTTTGTAAAGTGCCATTCTGCCCCTTCTCCCTTTGTAAAGTGCCATTCTGCCCCTTCTCCCTGTGTAAAGTGCCATTCTGCCCTTCCTCCCTTTGTAAAGTGCCATTCTGCCCTTCCTCCCTTTGTAAAGTGCCATTCTGCCCCTTCTCCCTTTGTAAAGTGCCATTCTGCCCTTTCTCCCTTTGTAAAGTGCCATTCTGCCCCTTCTCCCTTTGTAAAGAGCCATTCTGCCCCTTCTCCCTTTGTAAAGTGCCATTCTGCCCCTTCTCCCTGTGTAACGTGCCATTCTGCCCCTTCTCCCTTTGTAAAGTGCCATTCTGCCCCTTCTCCCTTTGTAAAGTGCCATTCTGCCCCTTCTCCCTTTGTAAAGTGCCATTCTGCCCTTTCTCCCTTTGTAAAGTGCCATTCTGCCCCTTCTCCCTTTGTAAAGAGCCATTCTGCCCCTTCTCCCTTTGTAAAGTGCCATTCTGCCCCTTCTCCCTTTGTAAAGTGCCATTCTGCCCCTTCTCCCTTTGTAAAGTGCCATTCTGCCCCTTCTCCCTTTGTAAAGTGCCATTCTGCCCCTTCTCCCTGTGTAACGTGCCATTCTGCCCCTTCTCCCTGTGTAAAGTGCCATTCTGCCCTTTCTCCCTTTGTAAAGTGCCATTCTGCCCCTTCTCCCTTTGTAAAGTGCCATTCTGCGCTTTCTCCCTGTGTAAAGTGCCATTCTGCCCTTTCTCCCTTTGTAAAGTGCCATTCTGCCCTTTCTCCCTTTGTAAAGTGCCCTTTCTCCCTAAGAGCTCAGGCCGCTTTACACGAAAAAAAAAAAACCCACTCAAGACCACTCTCCCCCACCCACCCCCAGGCCCCCTTCATTCCTCATACATGCAAAGTGAGTTGGTGGGTATGAGGCAGAGTTGTAGAAGAAAGAGATGGAGAACGAGAATGTTTACAGACGGGTTTTGAAAAGACGAGTTTTCAGTGAAGCGCAAAAGGCAGAGATGGAGTCAGATGAGAGGATATGATGTGGACGGTTGTTCCAGTTATGAGGAGCAGCAAAGAGGAAGGAGCATTCTCCATAGATTTCTGCACTGTATATGAGGAATTTTCAGAAGGTAACTGAGGAAGAGTGGGGACTTCTTGAGGAAGCGTTATCATCAACGTTAATCATGAAAGAAAGTGACAAGGATGGTGATGAAGATGGTGATGATTTTCAGCTATAAAGATTATGCCACACATACACACACACAATGTATCCTTCTTTCAAAATCTATTAAATTAATCCATTTAGACCTGCAAGGATGACAGCTTTTACAACCTTGCCCACCTGGGAGGTTCAGCAGTAATTTTCAGATGATTTAAAGAATAAACGAATGACAGCGTCCAAACATCATCCACATATTGCCTCACCTGGCCATGTTTACAACCATTGTTCCAAACATCATTAACCATCAATTTTCCAATAATCACAGTCCATGAAGAAGGAGCTGTGATTCGAAACAGCAACATTTCTCACCAAAATGAGTCTTATTTCACAACCAACAGTTATTTTTGAATACCTTGTCCATTTGTCAGCTTTACAGACTCAGAAGCCACCCTTTGTTCTAACGTCAAACTAAAACGTCTCACAAAGGGAAGGTCAAAACGGCAGGAAAGGAGTGGGTCCCATTTTCCCATGACGAGCCCTAGCCACAATGGATGATGGAGTCTCCCATTGGACCAGTGGATGAGTATGCAGGCAGGCTTATCTGTCGGTGTGTGTCCTCATATGGGAGAAGAGGCCGATTCTGGATGCGCAGCACTTCCCACAGGTGTTGCAAGGGAAAACTGACCAGCACAGGTGACTTTTTTTTAGTTGAGCAGTCCCTTCCTCACTCTCTCGCCTACCGACGCTCAGTTCCCCAGATGCAGATACTGCCACGTGTAGGATGGCCTCTGCAGGTGCAGGTTTTTTCTTTGGAGTTCTGTCTCCTAGGAGGACTTTCAGCCAAGGATAAGAGCTCCCCTTGCCCTTTGATCATCCTCTTCCGCCTTCACAGCCGTTGGGAAAGGTTTCCTTGTCCGCCTGGTCCGTCGATGGGAAACTTCACATGTGGCAGGCTGTACTGGGTTACATGGTACCAGTAGCAAGGGCTATGCCCCTGACCTGACAAATGGATATACACACAATAAATGTCAAACAAAACATTTCACAAGTAAAAACAAACAAACATCTCCAGGCTGTTCAGATCTGTCAGGTCGTTCACCTTGATGGGTCGATGGAGGTTGGGCTCTTTGTACCTGAGGTACACCTGTCCGGCAAACACCATGCTGAGCACAGTGGCAAACCCAAAGCCCTCCATCTCGATCAGGTACCAGATGTCTCCCGACATTTGGAAGCACAGTGACAGGGACAGCTGCAAAAGCAACACAGCACCAGCATCACCATTTTGGTAGTAATGCTGCATAACCAGAAGTTCGTATCTTAATATCAAAACAAAGTAAAATATGTAAAAAAAAAAAAATTAAAAAAAAGAAAAAGAAGAAGAAAAAACATCAAAATGCTGACACAGAAATCAATATAATACAGAAATACTCCCTCCATGAGGTCCATCACGTTCCACAAACTTGCACACACACACATGTATATTCACACAAGCATGCAAATGCACACACACACACACACACACACACACACACAACGCATTTGCAACAAATGGCTATCTAACAGACATTCAGGCCCAACTATCAACCAACAAGTATACATACACCAAAGCCCCACCCTTCACATACACACACAAATATATTCAGACACACACACAATGACATATATTTATTACCTGTATCTCACATATACATTTAGCATCACCTGGCACAATGGCACATACACAGACACATACACATGGTACTTACAATAACAAAGAGTGATGTAGCAGGTGTCAGGTACTTGTACTGGATCATGGACATGAACAGAGGCATGTGGTTGTTCTGGGCGCCGATGAAGAACAGCCTGGAAAAACGACAACTGACAGCTGTCAGTCATGTGGATGACGCTAAAAGAAAACAGGATAAAGCTCCCATTGCCGTCTATGACCATCACGCAGTGAATTCATATCCACTGTGTCCAGGACAGTGGTCACCAATCCTCTCCTTCTGCTGTTTTAACCTTCCCTAACCAACGGGTGCAATAGCCGAGTGGTTTAAGCGTTGGACTTTCAATCTGAGGGTCGCGGGTTCGAATTATGGTAACGGCGCCTGGTGGGTCAAGGGTGGAGATTTTTCTGATCTCCCAGGTCAACATATGTGCAGACCTGCTAGTGCCTGAACCCCATCCGTGTGTACACGCGCGCAGAAGATCAAATACGCACGCTAAAAATCCTGTAACCCATGTCAGTGTTCGGTGGGTTATGGAGACACAAAAATACCCAGCATGCATGAACCACGACAGAGACATTGGCAAGTCGATGTTGGTCGTATAACAGAAAGAAGAAGAAGAAGAATCAAAGTCAGGTACCAATTCACACATAGATGGAGTGAGAAAAATCAGAGTAAAGTGCCAACGGGCGCAATAGCTGAATGGTTAAAGCGTTCGACCCTCAATCTGAGGGTCCCGGGTTCGAATCACGGTAACGGCACCTGGTGGATAAAGGGTGGAGATTTTTCCGATCTCCCTGGTCAACATATGTGCAGACCTGCCAGTGCCTGAACCCCCTTCGTGTGTATACATAAGCAGAAGATCAAATATGCAAGTTAAAGATCCTGTAATCCATGTCAGCGTTCGGTGGGTTATGGAAACAAGAACATACCCAGCATGCACACCCCCGAAAGCGGAGTATGGCTGCCTACATGGCAGGGTAAAAACGGTCATACACGTAAAAGTCCACTCGCGTATATACGAGTGAACGTGGGAAGAAGAAGAAAAAGAAGAAGAGTAAAGTGCCTTTTCCATGGAAAGGTACCCATTCACACCTGGGTGGAGTGACGGAGAACGGAGGAAAGCACCTTTCCCAAGGACACGACACCATGCCGAAACAGAACCTCGAACCCTGATCACTGGAGAACACTGGATCAGAAGTCCAACACCTAACCGACTCTGCTACACCACCTCCTGATGGAAGAGAGTCTCGTTTCTGTCACACGGAGAAGTGTACTGCCAGGGTCAATGAGCTGCTTAAAGCTTTGTACCCTGAGTACTGATTCATCTGTAACAGCTGGCTGCTTTCCTTGGACTGAGTACAGATATTTCTAAACATTGGGCACAAACAGTTTTGCTTTCTTCATCATTTGTATTCTATTTCACAGCTTTTAGGTTGTTGACTTTAGCCTCTACAAAGTTTCGATGTTGTCTGTTGGTGTTTTCAAGGGTACTATGTATGTTTATAGTGACGTTGAGCATGTTTTTTTGTTTGTGTATGAAGTACGGTTTCAACAGTCCACTCAGCTATTGTAGGGCTGGTCCACAGAAACTGTAGTGGAGCTACACTGATGGGGTACAAAGCGCCAACCAAAGTGTATGTCTTAACACCAAAACAAAGTAAAATAAAGGGGGAAATAATCGTCAGAAGACAATACGCGTCTATACAATACAGAACAGTCCTGCTCATGCTGTCATTCCCGATGTCTGACGCCTTGCCTATATGCCATTTTACTTCTCTGATGATGAAATTCAACATCCACAAAATGTCAGTCAGAGTGTCTCTGAATTAGAAAAAAAAAAAAACTTAAAAAATTCATGATGACAAGGGAGTTTACAGAGGCAAGGCCCAGTACTCCTACAGAAAAAACACTGTTGATGACAGACACAGGCATGTGTAAAGAGGCAAGGCCTACAACCATTACATAAAACCAACGTTGACAACAGACAGGGGCAGTTTACAGAGAGGCAAGGCCCACCTTGACATGGACAGTATGGTGCCGTTGATGGTGCCCAGCACAGAGATGCCGATCAGGACGGGCATCAGCCACTGCATCACCCCCATCGTGAGCTCTGCAAAAGTCTGAACACAACACACATTATTTTTACACAATGCACACCACATGATTTCTGCACAACACATGCCACATGCTGTGCATTTAATTTTACACAACAAACGCCACATGCTTTGCGTTTGATTTTACACAATAAACACCTCTTGCTCTGTTTGTAATTTTGCACAATACACACCAAATGATTTCTACACAAGGCATGCCACTTGCTGTGCATTTAAATTTCACATGATACACACCAAATGATTTCTACACAACACACGCCACTTGCTGCGCATTTAATTTTACACAATACACTCCAAACAAATTCTACACAACACACACCACTTGCTGTGCATTCAATTTTACACAACACACACCAAACGATTTCTACACAACACACGCCACTTGCTGTGCATTTAATTTTACACAACACAGGTCAAATGCTATGCATTCAATTTTACATAAAGCACACCAGTGAGCTATATTTTTGCACAACTGATGCACCATGCTGTGTATACATTTTGGCTTTTTCATGCAGTGCTGGCCTACTATGTTGGCACAACACATGCCGCGCCAGGCTTTTTTTTCTTTCTTTTTTTTTCACATACTTTTGCACAAATGATGCCATATGTTGGGATTTTATTTTGCCATGTTAAAATAAATAAATTTATTATTAAAAAAAAACCCACAACAAACAAACCCAAAACCTGTGAAATCGCTACCAATCCACCATCACACACAAATGAAACCCACACTACACGGCCCACAGTACACAGTACACACCACAGCTACGGCGGTAGAACGTGTCATCTGCTCAGGAGATAGCACTCCCAGGTAAGCGACATTAGCCACCAGGTAGACCACAATCACCAGACACATGGAGATCATAATGGCCCGTGGTAAGTTCCTACACAAGCACACACAATGCCTTATTTACTCCCATAAGGCACACACAGAAACATACAGAATACCCTAATATCTCCAATAAGAGACAACAGACACATACACAATACCTGATCATCTCCAATAAAGAAAACAAAAACATACTGAATACCCTGGGCAAGACAAGGCAAGGAGTTTATTTCGTGTGCCTCCTGGGGGCACTGAAACATTACATACATTCATCTTTTACACATATCCTAAAAATATAAAAAGAGTGATGTCAAAAACAAAAAGTAGGCTAATTCGTTCAATCACTTAATATACACATTGACAAGTACTATTTCACTCATATTACAAACAAACGAACAAACAAACAAACAAACAAATCGCATCAATAGACCAATCATAAATGAAAAGAGCTACGTATAGCAGAAACCAATAATTTAAGTTTTAACAGCATTATCGCCAATGAGAGACATAAGAAACATACGCAATACCTTATCAAGTTAATATCTCCAATTAGACAACAGAAACACACAGAATAACTTATCATCTCCAATAAAGAGAACAGAACATACTGAATACCCTACTGTCTCCAATGAAAGACATCAGAAACATACATAATACCTTATCATCTCCAATAAGAGACAAACAAAATATGCACAATGCCTTATCATCTCAATGGTGTATACGAAAAAGGGTGCATAGGTGTGTGTATGCAGGCAGGACACGCAAGCACATGTACGTTTATTGGTTGTAAGCCTCCCCTCACCCCCCCCCCACCCCCTGTTTTTTTATTTTCATCTTTAATCTTTTAATCATATATATATATATATATATATATTTTTTTTTTTTTTTTTTTTAAGTGTGTGTGTGTGTGTGTGTGTGTGTGTGAGAGAGAGAGAGAGAGAGAGAGAGAGAGAGAGAGAGAGACTTGTTTTGCTATGACATTGCTGACTGCAATGTTGTTACATGTGTTGTGTGCCAAATTTCACTGTTTTGCTTGTAATCTGTATCACAGACTTCTCCACACTTAATCTCTCTTCAGAGATAATAAAGTTGTTCTGATTCTGATCTCCATCAAGAGACAACAGACACATACATAATACTGCATCATCTCCAATAGAAGACAACCTAAACATACAGAATACCATATCATCTCCAATAAATGACAATAGAAACAACCTAAACATACAGAATACCATATCATCTCCAATAAATGACAATAGAAACAACCTAAACATACAGAATACCTTATCATCTCCAATAAATGACAATAGAAACAACCTGAACATACAGAATACCATATCATCTCCAATAAAAGACAACCAAAACAGACAGAATACTTCACTGTCTCCAATGAGATGCAACAGTAACATACATAATACGTCATTGTCTCCAATAAGAGAAATCCATTTGTTGTGTATGTTACAAAAACAATGCACAAGAATCACAGTAATTCAATATGAACACATAAAAGACATCAAATATTTAAATGCAAAGTTGATGTAAACTTAACATACAACCATCATAGTCACATGCATGTGCAATAATCACAGTGAGAGAATAGGCATTAAACACCATGCTTTAATCAAACGTACATGGATAAATGAATAACACAAAATTATTCAGCAGTATTTTCTATCCAATAGAGTACAGAATACTCACATACATGCACTGCACAGACACTGATACCATCAGACACCAAGCAATTAACAAGCATAGATAATTATCTACTTGTAAACTGTATGAATCAAAGACTTCATCACTCTTGATTCCTATTTCCGAGACACCAGAAATGCCAGTGGTAAATGCATATAAATATTTAGGTATTTTGTTTTCCACCAAACTTAAGTTTTGTGCCTGCCTATGTGTGCGTATGTGTTAGGGTAGCTGTTAGATACACATGTATTGTTAAAATGTATGTACACAGTGTGTGTGTGTGTGTGTGTGTGTGTGTGTGTGTGTAGTCATATTTTGGTGTGTATGTAACATAGATGTAATGTTTTATGTTAACAAAGCGTTTTTGTAAAGCACCTAGAGCAGATTTCTGGATAGTGTGCTATATAAGTATCCATTATTATTATTATTATTACCTCAGCATGTGCTGACCTGACAGGAAAAGCAAAGAATGCTGCGTTGTGCCTAATGCGAAAACTACGTACTTTGAGTAATAATAGTTTGTCTATATTTCTGAAACTGTTTGATTCTCAGGTCCAGCCTATTGCACAGTATGAGGCTGAACTTTGGGGCCTTGATGATGCTGCACATCAATGTGAGAAGGTTCATTTGTTTGCATTGAAGAAAATGTTAGGGGTTGATTTTAAAACACCAAATAACTTTGTTTACAGGGAAACTAATAGATACCCGATTTATATTAACTCTGTATTGATTCGTATTCGTTACTGGATTAAACTGACAAGAATGAATGATTGCAGGTTACCACGGAAAGCTTATACAATGTTAATTGATTTGGATGCAAAAGGTAAAAGAAACTGGGTTTCAAAAGTTCGTTGTAAGTTGTATCAGTTTGGTTTCGGTTTTGTATGGGAAAACCAAGGTGTGCAAGATGTCAAGTTATTTTTATGTGACCTTAAAGATAGACTGATTGCATGCAGATGGCATGAGTGGAATTTTCATGTGAATAATAGTGATAGGTTTTGCGTATATAGGACATTTTGTACTGGTCATGGTGTATTTCAGAAATTTCTCACCATCATTATCGTTACAAGAAACATTCTGCACTTGATTTAATGTGTCCGTTGTGCAAAAGTGGAAATGAAGATGAGCTGCATTTTGTTTTATGTTGTCCTGCTTTAACCAGTTTGAGAGTATGATATATCCCACCTGCTTTTTATAGATATCCCAATCAATTTCGTTTAAGTCTACTTCTAGTATCTGAAAAAGAAAGAGTCATAAGGAATTTGTCAATATACTTGTACAAGGCATTGCATTTCAGATCTGTTGCAACTTCATGATTTTCTTCAGTGACTGTGCTTGTTTGTGTATTGTACCCCTTCATGAGGGGCAATGGCTTTTATATGAATAAAACATCCGCATCCGCATCTTTCTGAAATACGAGTAATCAAGAGAATCTGATTCTAAACTAATTACAAGTCCCTGTCAAATTCTTTCATGCTGGCAGATTTGTTGGGACTTCCTTGCATTTTTATAAATAGACTGATTGGCTTGCTGCGTATAGTTTCTTCTTCTTCTTCTTCTGCGTTCACTCGTATGCACACGAGTGGGCTTTTACGTGTATGACCGTTTTTACCCCGCCATGTAGGCAGCCATACTCCGTTTTCGGAGGTGTGCATGCTGGGTATGTTCTTGTCTCCATAACCCACCGAACGCTGACATGGATTACAGGATCTTTAACGTGCATATTTGATCTTCTGCTTGCATACACACGAAGGGGGTTCAGGCACTAGCAGGTCTGCACATATGTTGACCTGGGAGATCGTAAAAATCTCCACCCTTTACCCACCAGGCGCCGTCACCGTGATTCGAACCCGGGACCCTCAGATTGACAGTCCAACGCTTTAACCACTCGGCTATTGCACCCGTCGCTGTGTATAGTTTGATTCTTGATTGTTTATTGAAAAAAAAAAAAAGAAAAGAAACAAAGATTTGGAACAAGCTGTGGTGAAAGTGTTCGTTAATCTTTCTAGGGATACGTCTACAGACCCACCACTGGCAGCACACACATCTGAAGCAACACTCACTTGTGAGGTTCAACCAGCTCCTCTGTCAGGAAGTTCAGATAACTCCTGAAAACACACAAAACAAAGCAAAATGCTGAAAACACAGAAAAACACACAAAGCAAAACGCTGAATCAACACAAAGCAAAATGCTGAAAACACAGAAAAACACACAAAGCAAAACGCTGAAAACACACAAAGCAAAACGCTGAATCAACACAAAGCAAAATGCTGAAAACACACAAAACAAAGCAAAGCAAAGCACAGAAAACACCCAAAAAACCAAAACAAAACAAAATGGTGAAAACTCACTGAAAAAAGTAAAAAAAACTAAAACCAAATAAAACAAAGCAAAATGTAGAAAACACATCACACAAAAAGCAAAATGATTTTTCTTCTTCATTTCTCCTGTTCACTCCTGTGTATACGAGTGGCCTTTTATGAGTACGACTGTTTTTACCCCAGCCATGGAAGCAGTTCTACTGTTTTCGAGGGGTTGGGGGGTGCATGCTCAGTATGTCCTTGTTTCCATAACCCACCAAAGGCTGACTTGGATTACAGGATCTTTAACATGTGTATTTAATCTTCTGCATATGTGTGAAGAGGGTTCAGGCACTAGCAGGTCTGCACATCTGTTGACCTGGGAGGTCAGAACAATCTCCACCCATTACCCACCGGGCGTAGTGACCGGGATTTGAACCTGGGACCCTCAGATTGAAAGTCCAATGATGTAATCACTTGTCTGTTTCGCCTGTCAAAGCAAAATACTTAAAATAACACAAAACAAAGCAAAACACTGAAAACACAGAAAATGAAGCCAAATACTCGAAACACACACACACACACACACACACACACATACACATACACACACAAACAAAAGAATGATGCTGGAAACACATACCAAAAAAACAAAAAACAAAAAAAAACTCGTAACAAACAAAATTAAGCAAAAACTAAAACAAAAATGGTGCAGAATTTCCTAAGTACGTTAAAACAGAACAGGCACCACTGAACACCACCAAAGTGACTCAGCAGCAGTGCAGGGTCTCCTCTGGTGTGTGGCCTCCTGGCGACCTAACATTAATGGTTCCCTGTGGACTGTCAATGCTGGAACTGCGATGGACGAACCCGGGTGTGGCCATGTATGGGGGAATCTAAATGAGCGGTGTGGGAGTAATGCCACTGAAACGGTGCAGTTGATGGGGCAGCAATAAAAAAAAAAAAAAAAAAAAAAAAAAAGTGCAGAATTTTCAACTGTTCCTGCCACTGCTGCAGCTTTAACTCCATGTGATCAATGTATTTATCAGCATACTTATATATGATAGTCAGTCGTGTCCGACTATGACCATCAGAACAGCAGAGGTGGCAACTGCTGTTCCGACTATTTGGGCTAGAATTTGATTATAGTGGAGAGTGTCTTGCCCAAGTACACCCCCACTCTCTCAGCCAAGAGGGTTTTAGGACAGTCGGCAATGGGATGGTTCCCAAAGGCCAACTAGCCCACAAGGCTGCAGCACTAAGAGACAGTGCAATTTTGCCTCCTAGTTTGAGAGTCATAGTCCTTCACAAAAGACTAAGCTGTAAATGGTTTCCCATTGACTGGAGAAACCATTAATAATATAGCTCTCACTTTGTTGTTGGCCCAAATGTAAACTTATGTCAATACTTTATCATACTAAATGACAATGTAATGAATGAAAGGGGAAAAAAAAATCAAAGGAAGCATTTTTTTGATTTAATGGAATCTGTATCTCTCACTATTCTCGGGCTTGCTTTATTCCATTACCAGGTATTACAGGAAATGTAATGAAAACAAACAGCTATCATAATAGTCTCAAAAACATACATCCATCATGACAAGTCTCAAATAAATGGATCTCCACAGCATCACTATTACCAATAGTCATCGATATCACACAAAATAAAACGACATTAAAGACATGAAAGAACCATGACTACATTATCACTCAATGATCATCATGGCAAGATTTCTTTTTTTTAATATTGAATTCTATAGCCCTCCATGCCCTACTCTTATGAGCATCTACACACACACACACACACACACACACACACACACACACACACACACATGCACACACACACACAAAATTACCACTCAGATTGAATTATTCTGAAGCTTTTTAAAGCAATAGAAATATTTATTATAACTTCAGATCACTGGACATAGGAATCCCACAAGGATCAGTAGTAGCATCTACACCTTTCAACATCTTGACTTGCAATCTTTCACTATCTTTGTCAAATGTTGAAAAGGTACAGTATATGCAGACGATATATGCATATGGATGAAACTGATGAAGAAAAAACATACTCCTATTTGATTAATGAACTATGCAAAGAGGCTATATCAAGGAGAACTGGATAAGCTGACTAATCATACATCAGAAAATGGACTGACTCTGTAACCTGAAAAATCTTGCATGGTTCTCTTTGATCCTGGATATCACCAAAGCACATTACTTATCTCTAAAATGGATGGGTCCCTGACAGAATATAAACAAGTACTGAAGTAATCAAATTCCTTGGTGTATACATCACATTAAAACTAACATGGAATTTACATTTAGAATACCTGTTGACAAAGGCTAGAGAAAGCCTCAACTTATTAAAGATTGTTAGCAAGCAACACTAGGGTCAGGATACTTATACATCTAGCAACATTGCTAGTATGTTCAAAGCTAACCTATGCACAAGAGGTTTTTTTCTGCACCAAAATACATGTTAAAAAATTATAAACTGTGGATAGTAAAGCATATAAGTTTGCTTCACTTTAAAAAATGTATAAAGAAATTAAAATATCAACCTTTGAAGAACAGACAAAACTTGAATCTGCAAAGTATATCCTGAGAAGCACAAGAGAGAAAAATTCTAATACTGCCAAGATCAGTTTAAAATCAAACCTTAATTTGCCCAAAAGAGCACAGTCTGTTCACTCCCTCACAACTACCGGTTCTTTTACATCAGCAGTGAACCCAAATGATACTACCCCTCAACCATTTTGTATTGTATTGTATTACTCTTTTTGTCACAACAGATTTCTCTGTGTGAAATGCAGGCTGCTCTCCCCAGGGAGAGCACGTCACTACACTGAGAGTGCCACCCATTTTTTGGGGGGTATTTTTTCCTGCCTGCAGTTTTTTATGTCTTCCTGTCGAAGTGGATATTACTACAGAATTTTGCTAGGGACAACCCTTTTGTTGCTGTGGGCTCTTTTGCGTGCGCTAAGTGCATGCTGCACACAGGACCTCAGTTTATCGTCTCATCTGAATGACTAGCGTTCAGACCATCACTCAGGTCTAGTGGAGGGGGAGAAAATACTGGCGACTCTGCCAGGATTTGAGCCAGTGCGCTCAGATTCTCTATTTCCTAGGTGGACAGGTTACCTCTAGGCCATCACTCCACACAATAATACATGACAATACCTACATGGGAGATGAACAACAAATTTGACATTAATTACACACATTTAAAGAAAGCTGAAGGCTCTGCTCTCTCTCTCTCTCTCTCAGAGAGAGACAGAGACAGACAGACAGACAGACCCAGTACACACACACACACACACACACACATGCGGGCGTGGGCAGAGAGAGTCAGACAGACAGAGAGACAGACAGGCAGGCAGTGTCA
This sequence comes from Babylonia areolata, assembly GCF_041734735.1. Lineage (NCBI taxonomy): Eukaryota > Metazoa > Mollusca > Gastropoda > Neogastropoda > Buccinidae > Babylonia > Babylonia areolata. The sequence continues at coordinate 15,293,413 of NC_134882.1, forward strand.
TAGAGACAGAGAGATTACTATTGTCATGTCTTGTTACATTTCTATAATACATTGGTAACTGAAAGTAACATACTTACCAAAAAATAAATTTGTGAAATTCCTGCTTGAGTAAGAGAGAGAGAGAGAAAAAAAAAGTACTGGATTTGACTAAAAAATACAGATCTCTCTCTTTCTCTTTTTTCTTTCATTTTGCGATTCAGTATCATTTTGCATACACGTATTTCAATTGCTGCTGTCACTCGTCTCATCCTTTTGAAGGGCAAGAAGGCAGCACGCAGTATATACTGTGACTACTGTGCCCAGAATCATTTTCCTTCCTTCTGATGTTTGTTTGTCAAATATCAAAAATATTTCTGTCTCTGTCAAATATCAAATATTAAATCTGTCTATCTCTCTCAACTGCATGTGAAGGTAAAATTAGTTTGTTTGTTTTTTATCATCTCTCTCTCTCTCTCTGGGAGAACAACACACACACACAAGACCCCCCCACACCCTCACACATTATGCTAGTACGACAGACGTGCAAAGACAGACTGATAAACAGATTTGTTTCTGCATGTTTTGCTGTAACCCCTTGTCTACACCATATATCTCAAATGTGGCATTGTTTGCTGCATCATGTGATGAATGGTCCTTGTGGCTAGACAGGGACAGAGATCACTGTGTGTGTGTGTGTGTGTGTGTGTGTGTGTGTGTGTGTGTGTGTCTGTGTGTGTCTGTGTGTGTGTGTGTGTGTGTGTGTGTGTGTGAGTGTATGTGTGTATATGTGTGTGTGTGTGTGTGTGCATGGGCGCATGCATCTGTCTGTCATGTGTGGGATATGGGTGTTTATATACAGTGTGTGTGTGTGTGTGTGTGTATGTGTATATATGTGTGTGTGTGTGTGTGCATGGGCGCATGCATCTGTCTGTCATGTGTGGGATATGGGTGTTTATATACAGTGTGTGTGTGTGTGTGTGTGTGTGTGTGTGTGTGTGTGTGTGTGTGTGTGTGTGTGTGTGTGTGTGTGTGTATGTGTGTATATGTGTGTGTGTGTGTGTGTGCATGGGCGCATGCATCTGTCTGTCATGTGTGGGATATGGGTGTTTATATACAGTGTGTGTGTGTGTGTGTGTGTGTGTGTGTATGTGTGTGTGTGTGTGTGTGTGTGCATGGGCGCATGCATCTGTCTGTTATGTGTGGGATATGGGTGTTTATATACAGTGTGTGTGTGTGTGTGTGTGTGTGTGTGTGTGTGTGTGTGTGTGTGTGTGTGTGTGTGTATGTGTGTGTGTGTGTGTGTGTGTGTGTGTGTTCGTGGGCCATGGGAACACCCAGTATGCTCTGAGGACAGGAGCGAATCGTTTTTTATTTGTTGTTTTTAATTCAAAGTCCATTTGTTTGTTTGTTGTTTTTAATTCAAAGCACGCTGGATTTCATTAAAACAACTAAGAACTGACTCTCACCCGGATCTACATTATGCATAATGTTGAACACTAGAGTTGGTTCCTTCAACACACTACAGATCTGAAACGGGCCTTTCACATTCGGGACAGATAAAAAGAGTGTAACATTTTTTTTTTTATATCTTCGAGTTTGTCGTCAAATACATCAGCAGTAGCGTGGCAACATCATACCCCCTTCCCCTCCCCCATTTTCCCTCCAGATTTGCGCAGATCTCAGGAATGGCCTGTGGGACTTTTCTGCAGCAGTCACGCACAACTGATAGACTTTTTAAAAAATTTAATGAAATGGAAAAGATCATTTACATGCAGCTTTCACATCCCTGTACTTTGTGTTGATTGTAAATCTGTATCACAAACATTGAAACAAGAGAGGCAAGGCCTTCAAGACTCACTTGTGATACACTAAAAAAAAAAAAAAAAAAATCTAATCGTTAAAATGTGTTCTGTATTTGTTATTATAAAGCTTCGCGTTAAAAAAAAAAAAAAAAAAAAAAAAGTCCTAACCAGATTCGAATTAAGTCCCCTAGCATTAATTACAGAGTAATTTCCCTTTTTTACTATCTGCACCAAAAACATTTGCAAAATAAATAAAACTTCCATGCTTAGCAAAAGAAGTTCCTGTTTGAACAAAAAAAATGATAATAATGACTGCTCTTGTTGTTGGGTCAGAATATCAGATCAAAGTGCCAAGTTTAGAGAATACAAAAAATATAAATATAACAGTAAATGCAGTTTGCATGTAATTAGGCTTCATTTTTTACTCACTTTTTTTTCTTTTCTTTTTTCTTTTCTTTTTTTTTTTGGTGCCCATCCCAGAGGTGCAATATTGTTTTAAACAAGATGACTGGAAAGAACTGAATTTTTCCTATTTTTATGCCCAATTTGGTGTCAACTGACAAAGTATTTGCAGAGAAAATGTCAATGTTAAAGTTTACCACGGACACACAGACACACACACACACACACACACAGACAACCGAACACCGGGTTAAAACATAGACTCACTTTGTCTACACAAGTGAGTCAATAATTTCATCTGAAAATAAGAGGGCAGCTTGTTTCCACAATTTGTCATTTAATTAAGTTTTTTGACCATTCGCAGTATAAAGATTAAATTTTTGTTGGATCCCTTCTCACAAAGGAATCATGGGAAATGACCGTTGTGTGAAAAAAGGTGCAATGATTATTATTCACAATGCAATAGAATTTCGCATTCCATTTTCATCACAAGAATGTTATTCTCTACTGTTGAAAACCTGCTGGAACGATGTCAATAAACAAAAACTGGGGTCTGACCCTGTCAGAGATAATGCTAACTACAGCTCACGTTAAATGGACCATATGCTTTCTCCTAAAACGAAAGGACACTGCAGTAACAGAGGGCTAACCAGTCTAATATACAGACTATGGTTGAATGCTACAAAAATAAAATTTACTTCTAAAGTGACTTGTATTTGTGGTAATGCAATTTCTCCAACGTACATCATCTACGAATGTGAACAGCTGAAAACATTTTTACCTCACTCATTTACAAACTCTGCAGTTCCATCTACTTCCATTGGAAACGTTTTATATGAAAAATCAACTTATGTATGAAATAGTTCAGAGTTTAACTAGAAGCTCAACTGGGTCTCTGTTGCAATGTTGACCAGTTAGTTTTTTTTATTTTGTTCATACTTTTTTTCTTTTTTTTTATAAATGCAAAGAAGAGAGGAATAGGGAAAGTAGTGATGACATTAGGCATAGGGAATGGGATGGGCCTTTGTCTAAAATCAGAATTGTGGAGAGACATCAAACAAAAGAACTCACAAGAAAAAACAAACAAACACAAACTCACTCAATGAACCACTCTCTCTCTCTCTCTCTCTCTCATCAACTCCCGACACAAGACATACCATCCACTGTAGGCCCAAAACCCAGAATAAAAGGACAAGGCGATGGCTCCACCACTGAAGTCAGAATCTCCAAAAGCATCCTCAAAGCTCTCCACGTTTCCTGCACAGTGATATTTACAAAGAGATTTAACAGTTTCAGCTTCAGTTTCAAGGAGGCACCAAAGCTTGCAAGACTGATCCATACATTATGTTACAGCTTATACAAACATACCATTCCTTTCAACACAGAACACACACACACACACAGACACACACAAAAACACACATGTAGACACCGACACAAAGACACATACACACCATTTCTTTCCACACAGAGCATGTGCATGCACACACACACACACACACACAAACACACACACACACACACACACAAATAGACAGACACACACACATAAACACACACACACACACACACACAAACAAATGGACAGACACACACACACACACACACACACAGACACACACACACACACTCACACACACACACACAAATAGACAGACACACACACATAAACACACACACACACACACACAAACAAATAGACAGACACACACACATAAACACACACACACACACACAAAACAAAACACACACACACACACACACAAAACAAAACACACACACACACACACAAATAGACAGACACACACACATAAACACACACACACACACACACACACAAACAAATAGACACACACACACACACACACACACACACACACACACACAAATAGACAGACACACACACACACACACACACACACACACACACACACACACAAATAGACAGACACACACATAAACACACACACACACACACACACAAACAAATAGACAGACACACACACATAAACACACACACACACACACACAAAACAAAACACACACACACACACACACACACACACACACACACACACACACAAAACAAAACACACACACACACACACACACACACACACACACACACACACACACACACACACACACACACACAACGAAGTGCCCTGTCATGACTGGAAAGGCGATGATGGTTCAGTAACAAGAACGCCCATCAGTTAATTAAAACAGACAGAACTCAGCGCATTCCTCCAAGAGAAAGAAGAAGAAAAAACCCCAAAAAACAAAGCAAGGGATGGAGTGGTTGGAAGGGGATGGGAGGGTAGGGGGGTGGGGTATTTTCCCCCTGACTCCCCCTGCGAAACACAAGGTGCGGTATGAACTGTTCCCTAGCAGGGTCTGCTGTTCCAGTCATTCTCCTTCACCTGTCCCCTCCTCCATCTCTCACTCTTTTTTTTTTTTTTTTTTTTTTTTTCTGTATATATATCAAATCCCCCCACCCCCACCCCTATCCCCATGCATTGAAAGTTACATCTCTTAAGGGCCCCCTCTCCCTGTGCATTGAAAGTTATATCTCTTAAGGGCCCCCTCTCCCCGTGCATTGAAAGTTATATCTCTTAAGGGCCTCCTCTCCCCGTGCATTGAAAATTACATCTCTTAACCTTTCCCGTACGTCGCCTAAAATTTTGCGCGCCGTACATCGTGGGTGTGCAGAAACCCATGGTTTCTAAGAAGGAATGACCCCTCACTGTACGTCGTGGGTGTGCAGGCACCCATGGTTTCTGTGTACGAACTAACCCTTCGCTGTACGTCGTGGGTGTGCAGGCACCCATGGTTTCTGTGTACGAACTAACCCTTCGCTGTACGTCGTGGGTGTGTAGGCACCCATGGTTTCACTGAAGAAATAAGACCTTGCCGTACGTCATGGGTGCACAGTAACCCACACCTGTCCGTAAAGCAAATTTGACTTTTCTTCAGCAGACTTGCATGCGCAGTTTCCACTTGTGCGTGTAGGCTATTTACTCCAGTGCTTGACCAGGCGCATTGTGAATAAGTTTTGCCCGTGAGAAGAGAGTGTTGTTTTCTCTACTTTGAACAGATTAGGATAAGAATAAAATTTCTATATCAACTATCTTTCTTTTTTTAGCCATAGTCGGGTTTTCTCTACTTTGAACAGATTAGGATAAGAATAAAATTTCTACATCAACTAGATTTTAGATCAATTGATTTCAGACTTACAAAAATATCCAGTTCTTTAATTCCAACTAGATAAAAAGCTATCAATCAGTTGCTCCCGATCATTCTCTACAAGAAAAACAGTTCATTCAATATTGTTGAAGATATCTAGTGCAATAAATATTGTTTTCTGAAATTAGTTACAAGATTAGAGTAAAACTTGCCGCAGACTTGAACCGGGATACGATCAACAAAAGACAAGGTCACTCTGATCTCTCTCTGTAGCGAGCCCAAGTGACGTCACGTCGACAACGCGTGGCGCGCAAGCTTTGCATGCTCCACACCCACGACGTACGGCGTGCAAGGTTTATTCTTTGGGAGTATGGGTGTCTTCACACCCACGACGTACTGGGACATTAATTGATTAATAACTTCTTTGTTTATGTATAAAAGAAAATAATGTTCAGTGGATATGTAGTAAACTATATTATGGACAAAGTCATGAAATTATGTGGAAGTGGCTTCAATATTACTTGAGTTACAGAGCAAAAACACTTGTCTGGGTGATTTCACACCCACGACGTACGGGAAAGGTTAAGGGCCCCCTCTCCCCGTGCATTGAAAGTTACATCTCTTAAGGGCCCCCTCTCCCCGTGCATTGAAAGTTATATCTCTTAAGGGCCCCCTCTCCCTGTGCATTGAAAGTTATATATCTCTTAAGGGCCCCCTCTCCCCTTGCATTGAAAGTTATATCTCTTAAGGGCCCCCTCTCCCCGTGCATTGAAAGTTATATCTGTTAATGGCCCCCTCTCCCTGTGCATTGAAAGTTATATATCTCTTAAGGGCCCCCTCTCCCCGTGCAATGAAAGTTATATATCTCTTAAGGGCCCCCTCTCCCCGTGGATTGAAAGTTATATCTCTTAAGGGCCCCCTCTCCCTGTGCATTGAAAGTTATATATCTGTTAATGGCCCCCTCTCCCTGTGCATTGAAAGTTATATCTCTTAAGGGCCCCCTCTCCCCGTGCATTGAAAGTTATATCTCTTAAGGGCCCCCTCTCCCTGTGCATTGAAAGTTATATCTCTTAAGGGCCCCCTCTCCCTGTGCATTGAAAGTTATATATATCTTAATGGCCCCCTCTCCCTGTGCATTGAAAGTTATATATATATCTTAAGGGCCCCCTCTCCCCGTGCATTGAAAGTTATATATCTCTTAAGGGCCCCCTCTCCCCGTGCATTGAAAGTTATATCTGTTAATGGCCCCCTCTCCCCGTGCATTGAAAGTTATATATCTTAAGGGCCCCCTCTCCCTGTGCATTGAAAGTTATATCTCTTAAGGGCCCCCTCTCCCTGTGCATTGAAAGTTATATCTCTTAATGGCCCCCTCTCCCCGTGCATTGAAGTTATATCTCTTAATGGCCCCCTCTCCCTGTGCATTGAAAGTTATATCTGTTAATGGCCCCCTCTCCCCGTGCATTGAAAGTTATATCTCTTAATGGCCCCCTCTCCCCATGCATTGAAAGTTATATATCTCTTAAGGGCCCCCTCTCCCTGTGCATTGAAAGTTATATCTGTTAATGGCCCCCTCTCCCCGTGCATTGAAAGTTATATCTCTTAAGGGCCCCCTCTCCCCGTGCATTGAAAGTTATATCTCTTAAGGGCCCCCTCTCCCCGTGCATTGAAAGTTATATCTCTTAAGGGCCCCCTCTCCCCATGCATTGAAAGTTATATCTCTTAAGGGCCCCCTCTCCCCATGCATTGAAAGTTATATCTCTTAAGGGCCCCCTCTCCCCGTGCATTGAAAGTTATATCTCTTAAGGGCCCCCTCTCCCTGTGCATTCAAAGTTATATCTCTTAAGGGCCCCCTCTCCCTGTGCATTGAAAGTTATATCTGTTAATGGCCCCCTCTCCCTGTGCATTGAAAGTTATATCTCTTAAGGGCCCCCTCTCCCCGTGCATTGAAAGTTATATCTCTTAAGGGCCCCCTCTCCCTGTGCATTGAAAGTTATATCTGTTAAGGGCCCCCTCTCCCCGTGCATTGAAAGTTATATCTCTTAAGGGCCCCCTCTCCCTGTGCATTGAAAGTTATATATCTCTTAAGGGCCCCCTCTCCCCGTGCATTGAAAGTTATATCTCTTAAGGGCCCCCTCTCCCCGTGCATTGAAAGTTATATCTCTTAAGGGCCTCCTCTCCCTGTGCATTGAAAGTTATATCTGTTAATGGCCCCCTCTCCCCGTGCATTGAAAGTTATATCTCTTAAGGGCCCCCTCTCCCCATGCATTGAAAGTTATATCTCTTAAGGCCCCCCTCTCCCCATGCATTGAAAGTTATATCTCTTAAGGGCCCCCTCTCCCCGTGCATTGAAAGTTATATCTCTTAAGGGCCCCCTCTCCCTGTGCATTGAAAGTTATATCTCTTAAGGGCCCCCCTCTCCCTGGGCATTGAAAGTTATATCTGTTAATGGCCCCCTCTCCCCGTGCATTGAAAGTTTTATCTCTTAAGGGCCCCCTCTCCCCGTGCATTGAAAGTTATATCTCTTATGGGCCCCCTCTCCCCGTGCATGGAAAGTTATATCTCTTAAGAAAAAACACATGTAATCCAATTCCATGTAAGCTGAATGTATCTTCATTTGATGTTCATGCCAACATTTTACAAAAGCAATAAACACAGAAAGCGACAGAAAACATATCCCCCCCACCCCCCACTCCCACCCCCCCCCCCCCACTCCCTCCCCAAATTTCTCCTTACCAAGATGCACTTTGATTCCAGTATGTATAAGTTCAAATAAGAAGCAGTCACAACATGTAAAAGCACACACCCATGAGAAATAGATAAACAGACTGCACATACACAAGGGCAGTGGAGACTGTATCTCTCCAGGTACAGAGATTGATTGTTATTTGATTCATTAACACGAAATGACTATACAGTCTGTTTTTGGACTCATCAATCTTCTGGTCCCTGGCTAACAACTGCAGCTGGTGCTCACATACACACACACACATCCTCTCTCTCTCTCTCTCTCTCTCACACACACACACACACACACATCTTCACACACACACACACACACACCTAAAAAGCAATAATCTATGCATGAGAAACAACAGTCGAAAAAAATGTTGTACAGTGCTCCTTTAACATCCACTAAAATAAAAATATAAAAAATAACAAAAACAGATAATAAAAGAAAAAAACACAAACAACAAGAGAGGCAAGGCCTTCAAGACCCACTTGTGATACACTTTAAAAAAAAAAAAAAAAATCCAAGCTTTTTATGTATTGAGTATAATTTAAAAATGGAATGTTTAAGATGAGAAAGATCAGTTTAAAACAAATTAACTCCCCTAGCATTAATTACAGAGTAATTTCCCTTTTTTACTATCTGCACCAAAACGAATACAAAAAATATAAATATAACAGTAAATGCAGTTTGCATATAATTAGGCTTCATTTTTTATTTTTTTGTGCCCATCCCAGAGGTGCAATATTGTTTTAAATAAGATGACTGGAAAGAACTGAATTTTTCCTATTTTTATGCCTAATTTGGTGTCAACTGACAAAGTATTTGCAGAGAAAATGTCAATGTTAAAGTTTACCACGGACACACAGACACACACACACACAGACAACCGAACACCGGGTTAAAACATAGACTCACTTTGTTTACACAAGTGAGTCAAAAACAAAACAAAACGAAAACAAATGAAGACACAGAGACAACTGACAATCACACTGAAAGAACAAAGCCTGTACCTGTTCTACCACCTCTACTAATAACAAACTAATCTCCAATGACAAAGTCTGTTTTTGATGCAGGCAATGAACCAGTCTTGTGTGTAATCTGGGGGCTTTGTGAAGCTGCAAAACTGATGCTCTGTACTACTTTGTCTTCCATAACAGGCTTCCCAACAGATGTAACCAGACAAAAATTCCAATCATTTTCCAAACCTTTTTCCAGACAAGACTGATGATTTTCAGCACCTAGCACAAAACCAAAGTGAATGAAAAAGTTGTCTATGACACCACTCATGAAAAGACATCAGAAGGTAACCCTGGGTCATTGTTCTTCTTCTTCTTCTGCGTTCGTGGGCTGCAACTCCCACGTTCACTCGCATGTACACGAGTGGGCTTTTACGTGCATGACCGTTTTTATCCCGCCATGTAGGCAGTCATACTCCGTTTTCGGGGGTGTGCATGCTGGGTATGTTCTTGCTTCCATAACCCACCGAACGCTGACATGGATTACAGGATCTTTAACGTGCGTATTTGATCTTCTGCATACGTTTACACACGAAGGGGGTTCAGGCACTAGCAGGTCTGCACATGTTGACCTGGGAGATCGTAAAAATCTCCACCCTTTACCCACCAGGCGCCGTCACCGTGATTCGAACCCAGGTCCCTCAGATTGACAGTCCAACGCTTTAACCACTCGGCTAATGCGCCCATCGGGTCATTGTTCAACTTTCATCACTCTTCCTATTGATGTTCAATTTTCATCTTGTTTTAATCTTGCTTTTTTGTTGTTGTTGTTGTTGTTTTGAATACTTTAAGCAATTTGTTGAGTGGTACTGGTCAAGGGTTTTATTGAAATTCCAACTCCAAGACTTTTCAGGACCCAGAAGGACAAAACATGTTTTTCCAAAAAACTTTTCCATCCCGGGAAATGGTTCTCTCATTTTTCAAAGACTTTTCCATACTTCCATGACTGTATGTACTGTGTTTCCTAAATTAGAATCACAAAACTAGGTGCATGACAATGACCATTTATAAACTGTTGGACGTTTCTAACTGTTTGATGTGTTGTTTAGCTAATAGTGAGCTATTCTTAGTAATAGTATGTGAACTTGCTATGAGTTCCTTATAAATACATGTACAAAGTGACAAAAGAACATTTAAGTCATTCTTTTGATCTAAATCAAGTTTGGGTATGTGTCTTGAGGAAACAGACTGTGACAGAAAGAAAGAAAGAAAGAAAGAAAGAAAGAAAGATAACTGGGGCTGGTTTCTTTTTCTTTTATTTCTTTAGATTAATGTCTCTTCACTTTAAGTGATATCAGACGAGTGGAAAAACAAATAAACCAACAAAATCAATGTGGAGGAAAAGATGCTAGAACTGGGTGTTTTCACTCTCCTGTTCCTTCTGCAAATTCCTTGTGTCAATACAAGAACCTACAGTGAATGCACTTTCCTCTTTGCTGCTCCTCATATCTGGAACAACCTTCCACATCATATCCGTTCATCTGACTCTGTCACTGCCTTGACTTTTCACTAAAAACTCATCTTTTAAAAACTTATCCGTAAGCACTCTTGGTTTCTTACAACTACAACACCACCCCATGTCTGCCAACTCACTTTGCAGGTATAAGGTATCACAGAGGGGTGGGGAGATGGGATGGGAAGGGGAGAAAGGCAGAGACAGAGAGAGAGAGGGAGGGGTGAGTGGTGCATGTAATTTGTCATTTTTTCTTTGTGTAAAGTGTCCTGAGCTCTTTGAGAGAAAGGGCGCTACACAAATGCAAATGATTATCATTATCATCATTATTAATCATTATCCAGACATGATTCTGTGTCTTGCCAGACCTGATGACAACTGAGTCACACTCACACTCCGTAACCAATACTACGCATACAGGGCTTTAAACGCCTACCCGTCTGATTGTCAGAGATAACTAAACCTTCTGTCACAGTGTCAGACAAGCGGAAATGCTCTCTAAACGTCCATTGATCAACCACTTCCTGTGTCAGTGAAAGAGTGACTGTGCAGTCAGCTTCAGCACAGTCTGTTAACACTTCTCCTCCCCTTTTTCAGTTTAACACCTCCCCTCCACCCCATCCCCCCCAAGAGCACAGCCCTCAACAACTTGACCTTAAGGGCGCCAGGCAATAGGTTGTTAAACTCCCTCCCCCCCCTCCCCCTCATCCCCACCCTCCTGTTACCCCATTACATGAGGAGTGTTGGTCTAGAGGAGTGAATGGGTATCTTGACTTCCATTGGGAAAGTTTATAATAATAATATAATAATTCATAACTTTTCTGTGGCGCGATGTCCAGTACTAATGCTGCTCAAAGCGCCTTACATCATCGAGCCAGATATAAACATAACATAAAAACATTACAGCAGCTCAATCCAATGTGTTCACAGAAAGAATAAAAAAGCATGATCCACCAAACAATAAAAACACCAAGTAAATAATGCTTTGATTAAAAAGAAATACATTCCATAATTAAAAACACACATTTTTTAAACACACACACACATACGCGCGCACACACACTCACACAAACACACACACTCATACACACATGCACGCACGCCCAGACACATTAAATATATCAACTGCAATAAAACAGGATTATGTGGGTATAAATATCTCTAGCATAAAACTCCATGTGGTGATCAGACTTTGGACTATCCATTGTGCTGAGTACAGAAATGTTTGCAGAAAAGGTGTGTTTTCAGATCTGACTTAAAGGTCTGGAGATCAGGAGCATTTCTGAGAGACAATGGCAAAGAATTCCAAATTTGGGGTACTTGAGCCCCAAAAGACCTTTTCCCTGTACATTTTAAATTAGTTCTTCAGACTTAAGTAACCTTTCAGAACTGGATCTTAGCGTTCTGCATGGTTCGTGTGTTTCCAGCACAGAGGAGAGATATGGGGGAAGAGATTCATCAAAATGTTGGAAGGCAAGTGTCGCTAGTTTACAGTGAATGCAGGACTCTATAGGAAGCCAGTGTAACTGATGCAAAAGGTGTGTGACATGATCAGATTTCTTTTTTGCTCGGCCAAGTCTTGCAGCATTGTTCTACTTTCTGTAGTCTAATAAGAGAGGAAGATGGCAAACCTGCTAAGGTAGAATTGCAGTAATCCAGTCTGGACAGGACAAATGAGGAAACCAACTAAGCCATGTTTTTCTCTGTTAAGTACAGTCTGACTGAGGCTAGTCTGTGAAAATGGAAATTGCATGTAACTGTAGAAGTGCCGAGAGTGACTGGGCCCTTTTTTTTTTTTTTTATTAAGCTAAGAGCTCAGTTCTCTCTTCATTAAGTTTAAGCTTATTTCTGTCCATCCACACCTTTACATCAGTCACACAGGCTTCCGCCTCATTAATGACTTCTGAATTCAGATGGTGGAGCGGCTTTTTGTAACTCACTCAATGTCATCAGCATACTTATGGTAATCAAATGAATGCCTTTTGATGATGTCAGACAAAGGCTGAGTATATAAAGTGAATAAAATAGGTTCCAGAACTTGTCCCTGAGGGACACCAAATACAAGAGGGATAACCTTAGAAGTGGTATGATTTACTTTAATGCAGAGCTGACGGCTTGAAAGATATAATGAAGACCATTTTAAAGCAGTAGATTGAATGCCAAAGGTAGTGCTAAGATGGTTGATGAGAATTTCATGGTCAGTTGTATCAAATGCTGCTGACAGATCTAGGAATGCCACTAAGGATGAAAGTTTTTTGTCTGTATTTGAGAGAAGACTGTCTGTAACGAAGAGAGGATGGGGCCCAGCCTTCCTATGCCGTACCCTAGATACACTGGATATGAATTCACTGCCCTGATGGCCATAAAAGGGTATGGGACCTTTAAACACAACCTGAATACACACTACTTACATTAAGAATTGTCTACTGACAATGAACTTCCGGTATTACTTTTATCAACCATCTCTTTCCTTAGGGAGGGCAAGTAGAAATTTTGGGGGACAGGTAACTCCCCTGGAAAAAAAAACTGAAAATGATCAATAATTTATATCCCTGACATACACAGCTATGACACCATTCCTCATCTACCTTTTCGTCCCTATCAAAGCACCCTTTCCCATCCCCTGCCTCTTGGAAATCTGTCAGTCAATCATCCCAGGGATCAACTCACTTCTGACAACTGCACCAAAAAAAAATGTCAAGCAATGACGTTACAAAAGCATGTTGCTGAACCCATAATGCCATATTTGTTTGATAGTAAGTTGTATCCAACTTTCCCCCCCAAAATGGAATATGGCTACTTACATGGCGGGGCAAAAACAGTCATACATGTAAAAGCCCATTCACAATACACAAACTTTATTGTCTATACTTTGGTACAGAGATTTTCTTTTTGGCAGCAGCACATGTCCAACATAAGAAGAAAACAACAAACAAATAAAATGAATAAAATGAATAGAAAATAAAAAGATAAATTAAATGGCACCAAATGAAAATAGCTATATACAAATATACAGATTACTGAAATTTACGTGCCTCTCCATTTCAGTCAGCCAAACCGCATTGCACATCTACCACCCCCACCCACCACCACACACACACACACACACCACGCGCACACATACACTCTCTCTCACCCCCTATCTCTCTGTCTCTCTCTTCACAAGAAATGCAACTACAAAGATCATGTACATACGAGTGAATGTGGGTGTTGCAGCCCACACACAAAGAAGAAGTATCTTCTTCTTCTGCATTCACTCGTTTGCACACGAGTGGGCTTTTACGTGTATGACCGTTTTTACCCCGCCATGTAGGCAGCCATACTCCGTTTTCGGGGGTGTGCATGCTGGGTATGTTCTTGTTTCCATAACCCACCGAACGCTGACATGGATTACAGGATCTTTAACGTGCGTATTTGATCTTCTGCTTGCATATACACACGAAGGGGGTTCAGGCACTAGCAGGTCTGCACATATGTTGACCTGGGAGAAAAGAAAAAAATCTCCACCCTTTACCCACCAGGCGCCGTCACCGTGATTCGAACCCGGGACCCTCAGATTGACAGTCCAACGCTTTAACCACTCGGCTATTGCGCCTGTCGAAGAATAATCCAACTATGACCTTCCAAACAGCAGAGGAGGCTACTGCTGTCCTGACTATCTAAGCTAGAATTTTACAATTGTTGAGAATTGTCTTGCCAAAGTTACATCCCCACTCTCTCGGCCAATAGGCCTTTAACTAAGGACAAGTTGGCACTGAAAAGGTTCCTTAACGTCAACTAGCCCCCAAGACTGGAGCACGAAGAACCAGTGCAATCTTAGAGCATGCATACTGGGATTATAAATTACCAATACATAAAATTTGATAGATAAAGAGGTAAACAGACAGGCAAGTATTTACAGATGGATGTAAACAGATAAATAAACACACACACACAAACATAACTGTATGTGTACAAACAAATCAACTACAATGCTCTCTGTAGGGTTTGTCTATGGACAGACTGAACAATGAATACAAGGCGATTTACACTACATCTGGTATTCTAAGTAGATGGATTTGCATCAGGCTCATATTCGCACACATCCATTTTTGCCTGTTCACGCCAGCCAGAAAATGCCAGCCACTGACTGAAGAAAAGTAAATTCCAGACATCGCAGCACTATCCCTTTGGAATGTTAACTGCATCAGACTGCATTCTGAGATGGTCTTAATCATGTTTGGTTTGATTCTGACATGTGCGGGTCGAGTGTAGTGCAACTGTGTGAATTCGTTTGAGACAAGAACAGACCCAAATTATTTTGTTTTATGTAAATGACCTGAAAGAGACAGGACTCACAATGAAAGCCAGAGCTGACAACACACCTCACCAAGCTGGAACACCAGACCAGATGCAGTACACCAGTCTTTTTCATCCTCACACACATTTACCTGACACAGTTTCCCTAACCTATCAATTCACTTTCACCACTTCAAAGGGGCTGGAATGATAATATTTTTCTAAACAGGGGAATGCAATTATTGCAACTGACAGATGTCACTCTAGATCATATGCCAATGCATCAAACGGCTTGTACAATTAGATGGCCCTTGTTATAAACGGCTTTTCTTTCTCCACCTAATGGCTTGTGAAAGCCTTTGTTAAGCTTTCTGTGTCAAATTCTCTATAGTGTTTTCTTTTTCTTTTCTTTTTTTCACAGTCAAAAAAAACTTGTATACAATATGACAACCATGTTAATTAACTTTTCAAATTCAAGTGAAACAAGCAAACATTTTAAAAACAAAGACAGGAAAAAAGATGCAGACTTTAAACAACAAAAAAGCAACAACAAAAAAAAAAAAAAACCGTTCACAACACTGTTAATAAGCTGCTGTGTGTTGAAACATTAATCATTTCATTTTCCACATAATTATACAGGGTTCACAAAACATTAAGGGCCATATGTGAACCTGCACAGTCTTCTGTTTAGGGGCATGGATATGCTGAATTTTTGGCAAGCAGTCGTGTGTGCAGCCATTGTAATGCACAGCATTCATAACCAGAATGATTTCTTTCACACAAACTTCCTCTATTTTTCAAATACAATTTAAAAAAAAAAAAAAAATTAAAAAAAAAACAAACAAAAAAAACAACAGAACTATCATTTATAAACCACTGAATAACTGTCCATTTTTTTGCTGAAACATTAATTTTTCAAGCTGTTCATGAGAATGTGTGCCAGAAACATCCATCTGTATTTCTACTGACAGGCCAGTGGCAGACCATATGCAGCCTGCATAATTCGTATCATCTCTTGATTTTTAACTGGCTGTGGCTCTTAACATTTTGTGAAGTCTCTAATTCACTAATTGACTGTGGCTCTTAACATTTTGTGAAGTCTCTAATTCACTAATTGGCTGTGGTTCTTAATATTTTGTGAATACTCTGACTCACTGGCGGTGGTTCTTAACATATTGTGAATCTGACTCGTTAACTGGCTGTGGTTCTTAATATGTTGTGAAGTCTCTAACTTTCTGCGGTTCTCAATATTCTATGACGTCTATCACTGGCTCTCCCTCAGGTCTGAAATTTAATATTGTACCTTTCAAAAAAAAAAAAAAAAAAAAAAAAAAAAAACTGTCTCCCCCCAAGCCCCTCTGAAATGACTGTGAAGGAACGCTCATTCAGCACCTGTGGTGATACCCTAACTGTTTATACCTGGTGTATCAAGTGTCAATGGGATTTTTCAAAGACACAAGAAGGTCGAGTTTTCATAACCCACAACCATGTCACTCCAAAGGCGTTTCTTCTGTGACAGTGACTTCACTGAGGCCTTCCAAATGGGGATGGAAATTGCCAGATAGCTTTTTACTGTCCTGGGAGCAAGTAGATTTTTTTTTTAAATTAAATGCTTGTCCATCTCAATTTCTATGTGCCCTCTCTGACTAAAGAGACGGTTGATAAAAGTAACTGCCAGTAGAGCAGATATGATTCATTATGTAAGTAGCACATAAATGTAAAAGAGGATGGAAACGAAAAAAATCAGTAATACATGTCTCATACTAAAGAATTTCAAGTCAGGTCAATGGTTTCCATGCTGACCGTGTTTTATACACATTGTCTCAGTGAAAAAGGAAAGAGTGAAGGGTGATAGGCCTCTGCACTGAAAGCTGACTGCCTAGTCACCCTTTCACTTTCACTGACACAGTCAGGAATTGGTCGACCTACAGACAACTAGAGAGAGCAAAATTCCACTTGTCCACCCAAAGGTTAGTTGTTGTGGACAAATGGACATGTGGGTATTTCAAGCCCTGCCCAAACTCCCCACGTGTTATTTTTACACTGGACTCAGTGCAGACATATTTTCTTTCTTTTTTTTTTTTTCTCTCCAGATTTATTTTTGGTTTGGTTTGTAAATGTGTGAGAGAGTGCTTTGAGTAAGTGAATGAATAAGCATATATATATATATATATATATATATATATATATATATATATATATATATATATATATATTGTGTGTGTGTGTGTGTGCGTGTGTGTGTGTGTGTGTGTGTGTGTGTGTGTGTGCGTGCATGTGTCTGTGTGTGTGTCTGTGTGTGTGTATGGGTGTGTCTGTGTGTGTGTGTGTTGAGAGAAAGAGAGATCTATACACAGAGATCTATATGTATTACTATTAACACAGACATTCACACACTTACACACAAGCATAGCCATCAGTACAATGGAAATGTAAAATATCAAAGAGTGCATGTTCCTCACATGTCTATGAACATCATATGCAAATGCTCATGTGTGTGCATAATATGTGTGGGATGAAGCTGCTGATCAAGCAACAAAGCATATGAATTTCAAATGATAAAAAATGATTGAATAACAGATAAAAGCTATAAAATGACAGATTCTTCTTCACTTTGTTTTATGATAATTTAATTTCATGTCTGGTGAACAGTTCTGCTTTATTGCGCCCCAATGACCCTTCACAGAACAAGAAGGAGAATTCTACGTATATATACATATATATGTATATATGTACATGTCTTCGTCTTCTTCTGTGAAGACTCATTGGGGTGACCCACAGAAGAACTGTTCGCCAGATTCCACCAGGTCTGTCGGTTGTGTCTCAAAGCCTTGCTCTTTGCATATGGGTTTTTCAGTCCATTCTGCATTGTTGTCTGTCCATCGGGGTTTTTTTTTCCTGTCTTCCCCACTGCCTCCATCCCTTAACCCTTTGAGCCCTGAGTTCCTGAGCAATTTTAACCCTTCTGCCTAAGCTCCTGAGCCAAAATTTGCAAATAATTGGCATTAAACCCCTTGAGCCCTGACCACCGCTTTACCGGTGGCAGAGAAAAATGACATAATGCCCGGCCACCGGTTGAGCGGTGCGTAAACACATGAAGCATGCAGAGTCTCAACCTGGCCCGTCAGGGCAGAAATCAGGGACAAAACGTGCGAGAAAACAACTGTTCACAACACAGCAAGTAATTGATATGCTTGATGATTTATCGGAAGTAGAGTATGACAATGATTACTCTGATAGTGAGGTGGAATTTGAATCGGATGATTTTGCTACAGATAGTGATGTTGAAAATGAATCTGAGCATGCAGAATCAGTTGATCAAAGGAGGCGTGTCAGGTTGAGACTCTGCACGCTTCATGGTAGAAATCAATCTTTTTTATCCAAAGCACATGCACAAAACACAATGAGGGGGCGCAGCAATGTCGGTACTGAGTTCGCTGGCGTCGGAATATTACGGTTTTTCTGATCGGCTCTTCAATATCAGTCAACCAATAGCAAAACATGACATAAGTGTTTACGCACCGCTCCACCAGTGGCCAGGCATTATGCCACTCCTCCCCACCACCGGTAAACCGGTGGTCAGGGCTCAAAGGGTTAACAGTTCCTCATATAATACACACACACACACAGTGCACAGACATTGGATAAAAACGACGCTCACCCTTCCCCAGGTAGACAAATCCAATGACGATGATGATGGCCAGGGCAATGAGCTTGGAGGAGGTGATGACAACCTGAAGCCTTGTCACCCACTTGACGTTGCGAGTGTTGATCATCACCAGGAAACCTGTCCACATGTAATACCATGCAGTGCAATACAATACAATGTCACTTTGTTCATCCCTAACAGGGGGAAAGTTTTGTGTCTGCTCAGACACACATCAAGAATTACATCAAATGCAATGATAAGAACAAGAGACATACAGTGATAAACACACTCACTATAAAAATATATAATATACGAACAACATGAAACAATTATGGAAAAAAAAAATCATTCCTTTCTTCATGTCACACACACACACACACACACACACAAATGTACACACACACACACTATGTTTATTCAGTCGACTCTCCTTTCCTCCTGCTGCTGTTAAAGAGAGACAGCCTGTGGTACACACTAGTGATTTGTGTATCTGGTTGTCCTCTGCCGCTGTGCTCTCAGCCTGCCACTGTCGATCAGTCAATAGCCGAAATCTTTTGTCACGGAAACGAGGTGTTATAACAAGATACTAAACATCAGATACACTGATCACATCATCAAAGAACAAGTGCACAAAACCATCTGGCACGCTGGACCTTATAAAGACCTGCTGATGTTAAGGGAGGGACACGGCAGTGCAAAAGACAGCAAAATGATGATTTTTCATGATTTAGGTTTTTGATGGATTTTGATTCTTGAACATCTCTTCTATCATATGCATAGCGCCATAAGTTTTTTCCACTGTAAAGATGTCTTTAACAATGAAAAAATTGCCAATAAAGATTGCCTGCTGAATCACGAAAGCGTTTATTTTGTTCAATTTTGATGCAAGTCACCAAGTTTCTGGCCTTGACAACATACCTTGGAGTTACTCAATGATGAGTACACCTACAACCATGAGACTTTGCATGTTTGTTTTATGACATGTTATTGAAGTTTTGTCATGAGTATGTATGAAAATATTCTCTGGGTTTTAATTCATAGCAGTTCCAATCTTTTTACCCATTGTAAATTTTGAGGATTTTGCAATACCCAAAATTACAAAAATTCATAAAAAAAGTACAATAATTGAAGAATCAACACAATCTCATGTGAAAATGAAGATAATGTCATTGTTTATCAAGTCCACATAACAAAAAGTGTCTGCATGCACCACATGGACCACAAACCCGATTTCTTTGATACATTGTTTGGCGGCCACTTTTATTTCTTTCCATAGTGACGGGTATTCACAGAAATCTAAGAACACCTTTTTTGTGATCCACAAGTGATGATACACCTAGTAGACAAAAAAAAAAAAAAGAGAAAGAGATACAGTCGGAGAGAAAAAAAAAGTCGTTATTTGACTGTAGTGTCTGGCCTTAAGAAAAGAAAGCTACGCTGACATGGCCACACATCAAGGTTCAGTGGCCAAACCGGGAGATGGAGGGAAGACGATGATCTGACAGCACTGCAGAATGGAGAGGAAGACCAGCTGCAGAGACCCAGGCTTTGACACACGACCAACAGAGCTCCATGGAGGAATCTGGTGAACAGTTCTTAAGTATGACGCCCCAACGACTTCACGGTGCTGAGGGAGAAGAAGTTTTGTTTAAAAACACTGCCACCCGAGACCAGCAGTGAGACCAAAAGCTAAGACACCTGAGACAGTGGAAGAATAAAACAATTGTAAAAGATTTTGTATCATGTTAAAAGACCTCAGTTTCCTTCTCACAAGACAAGGCCTCTGTTGATCCATACATATATATATATATATATATATATATAGAGAGAGAGAGAGAGAGAGACTACATTCTTCTATGTATATACTTCCTGAAACTTTGAAAATGGAAAGGACATGCTGCACTGTTTATGCAACAGGTCCAAGGGATGTTCTATCTAACCGTTTCTGGAACTAACACACAGAAAGAGTGAAAATGTCAGGGTCATCTATTACAAAGAAGTTGTTTCCCTTTGCTTACAGGAAGTGCACAATTCCCTCCCTTCCCTATAAACTCCATTTTAATCCCTGCTCTTTCCGTGAAAATGCATGTGTCCACTTTCTTGGCCCAGAAATCCAGACGCTTACGATTTAAAGATATGCCCGCCTTTATGTGTGTAGCAATGCAGATTTGACTGGAATGTGCAGCATTAGAGTTACCCTGTGAAGGTACTATGCCCCCCCCACCCCCAATTCCCCCCAGACCCGCCCCCCACCCCACCCCCTCAAAAAAAAAAAAAGCCAAAAGAGACAATGAGACCCCCAAGATTGATTTTTAACATGTCATCATGCAGACAATAAAACAGAAGCTGCCGCACACACAGCATGAAAGCTTTGAGCTGATATCTAGGGGGTCACTAAACTGCAACAGGTGTGAGTGAACAACAGGTCAATACACTGGCTGTGCTGGCCTGACACTGTCAGCTTTGACAGGCTGCTGACAGGCTAACCGCATGGCATCCTGTTTTGTTTGTTTTGTAGTTTCTTCTTTACAATTAATTCTTTCATTCATGCAGTGACACTGATATAATCTTACATATAAACAGATGACAAAAAGGATAAGAAGAATGAAAAACAAAAGAATAGAGTAAACAGAACAATACATTTTCTCAAAGTATCCATTCCATGACATGTGTTCCAACAACAGATCTGTAATTCACAATGCAAGTTAGCCATAAACACAATATGTCACATGTCTTTATTAAAATTTTTTTTTTTTTTTTTTCATATTTTGACCTTAAATGATATTTGAAATTATCAACGTTTGGATGACAAACTGACTTTCTGAATATATACTATCTCCCCCCACAACACTTATCCCCCCTGATGTTCCTCATTATCCCTGTATACTTGACAACAAAGACTATTCATGATACTGATATATATCAATATATTGATATACATTCCAATCATATTCTGTACCTCAAAACATTCTTCACTGGCAAAAACAAAACAAAAAAAAAAAAAAAAAAAACCCTCCCCCCCCCCTCCCCAAATAAAACAAACCCATGTTAAGACAAGTTTAAAAACTTGTAACTGACAGCACAAACAGTAATACACAGAACCAACTCCACACTGTCCATACTGACATAAGAACCGCCTGTCAGGGAAAATCCATGGGGAGTCAAAAGACAAGACAGCTGCTGCTGTGTAAACCTTAAAGTGGTTTGAAAAGATACAGCTACATGTTCAGCTCTGGAGAGTCCCAGTGTGACTGCCAGTTCATACCCCCTGGTTTTTACCCCAGGTAAAATCTAGCTAGCCCAGATAACAGTGGGGTCTATACTGCAGACCAGCCTGGAATGATGTATCCATGGGTAAACTTCAACTAGTCAGAAATGAACCCATCCTCCAGTTGGATTTCCCCCCTCCACCCCCAACCCCTTCACAACGGATATGGGGGTCATTCCAGGCTAACTTGAAATGAACCCAGGTGTGTGTGGTTCGTCCATCGGGATCGACGAGGACCATCTAGTCATCCTGGGGGTGGGTGGGTTGGGCTCTGTGGGTGCGCAGATGACTGGTCAGGCCAATCCGCGCCCGGAAGGTTCTGACGCAGTGTGGGCAGGGGATGGTGGCGGCTGTCGGGGACTTGCTGGCACTGCTTTTCCTGGCCTGTCTGCGTTGCTCTGCTGAAGCGATTCTGTTGGCCTCACAGGATTTGGCGCCTTTGTGGGCAGCTGAACGCCACTTTGGTCTGTCCATTGCATTCAGCTCCCATGTGTCGTGGCTGATGTTGAAGGCCTTCAGAGAAGCTTTCAGAGTGTCTCTGAAGCGCTTCTTTTGGCCTCCATGGGAGCGCTTGCCATGTTGGAGTTCGCCGTACAGCAGTTTCTTGGGGAGCTGGTGGTCTGGCATGCGAACTACATGGCCTGCCCAGCGCAGCTGGGCCTGCATCAAGATGGTGTAGATGCTGGGCAAGTTTGCACGAGTGAGCACCTCTGTGTCAGGGATCTTCTCTTGCCACTTTATGCTGAGAAGTTTTCTGAGGCTGGTGGTGTGGAAGTGGTTCAGCTTTTTGGCATGGCGTTTGTAGACCGTCCATGATTCACACTGACTTGAAATGAACCCAGGTGTACATTTGGCCCAGATGGAATCAATACAAGTTATCAAAGTATAACACTCCCGTTTTAACTTGTGATGAGTTATAGTGGAAAGGAGGCGGTTGGGGAGGGGGAGGGGGGGAGGAGGGGAGAATCAGTAAAGGCTTGCACTGAATGACCCCACTTCCTTTTTCAAATTGCTTGATTAAACCTGCAGAAATAGGATAATTTCCAACTGGGTGGTGTCAGTCTTGTCTACAGGGGTCATTCAACACCAGCCCAGAAAGACCCCGAGGTAAGACACAGCAGGGGGGTTGTTTAAGGCTCTCACACTGGACTAAACTCTCTGGCTTTTACTACAGCACAGTTCATGTACTATTAGAAATGATTTTACAACTAAATCAATGACAGGGCCAAGTCTCTTGTTGCTGTAAGATTTTGCATGCTGCAAACATGCTTTCTTGTCAAACCTCAGTTTATCGTCTCCTCTGAGGGTGTGTGCATGTGTATTTGCGTGTGTGTTTATGTGAAAAACACAGTGTGTGTGTGTATATGTGTGTAAATGAGTTATAATGCAAGCTTCTTTTGTTATGTACATTTTTTCGTTCTTATTTTCTTTATTTTTGGGGTACATACATCCACATCCATGCGCATGCAAGCTCACAAACCTAAAAATCTTCTCACAAACACACACTTACACACAATGACGACGGCGATGAACTTCTCGGCCAGGGCGGGCACCATGCAGTCGGGGAAGATGGGCTGCAGGATGTAGAGCGAGGCGATCAGACTCAGCGCCGCGATGCCCACCGGCGCGATCAGCAGGAAGTTGATCCACAGGCACATGAACGCCGGGTAATCCCCGAACGCCCGCTTGATGTAGATGTACTCGCCCCCGGACTGCGGAATGCTGGCGCCAAGCTCGGCATAGCACAGCGCGCAGAGCGTGTTGTAGAGTCCACACAGCCCCCACATCACCAGGGACATTCCCACAGACTTCACGTGGATCATGATGCCCACAGGAGACACGAAGATTCCCGAGCCGATGATGATGCCCACAATGATGGCCACGCTCTGGAAGAGGGTGATCTGCTTCTTGAGCGCCACCTGGCCAGGGATGACCTCCACGCTGGATGCTTTCTCTTCGCCCATGGTGACGGTGGTAGTGGTGGTGGTTGTGGCAGCGGTGACTGTCCGGTGGTCTGCGTTTTTACCACTGCACACATACACACAGGATCAACACACACAAGGAACACCACACATACATACACCACACAATCACACACACACTGTCCTAACACACCACACAATAAGTAAATGATTAATGGCCTCACAAATGCAGTCATTCCTGTTGTGTGTTTGTTTTTTTCCAGGTCATATGATACAGACAGAGGAACCCTGACAGTTGTGTAAGTGTGTGTGTGTGTGTGTGCACAATTTGTAATGGGTGTAGATTAGAGATTAGCAAGTGTGTGCATATGTGGGCGCGTGCGTGCATGCATGCGTGTGCGCAAGCATATATATATATATATATATATATATATATATATATATATATATATATATACATAAATACATACATACATATATACACACGTCTATGTGTATACTGTGGTACAAAGACTGCCAAATCCTCGAGTTAACACAACAAGGCTTGACAAAAGGATCCATAATTTCCGGAACATCTACTGAATATGACCCCAACACTCTCACCTAGACAAACTTTTTCTACATTATTTTGCCAGGGACAACCCTTTTCTTGTCCTGTTGTTCTTTTTACATGCGCTAGATGCATGCTGCTGCAAGCGGGACTTCAGTTTATCGTCTCATCTGAAAGACTAGATCTGGAACTACTCAAGGTCTAGTAAAGGGGGGGGGGGGGGAGTAAAAATACCAGTCGACAAATGGTATTTGAATCCATGGACGCTCGCTTCCTAATCCTAGTTCGGCGAATTACCTCTAACTAAGCCACCAGTCCACTCCCATTTGTCTCCAAAGTCCATAGCTCTCCCTGTCTGAGCCAGGCTGCCCTGAGAAAATGACAGTATGACTTGCTCCTGTTTGAGGCAGTTTGGGTACCAGTGTTATCAGCCTTCAGCCACTGTTACATTTTAGTCCAGGTAAGCTGGTGTGAACTGAGGCATGTTCCAAAGCCTGGATATTGTGACATGACTGTGTGGTGTATGTGTGTGTGGGGGGGGGGGGGGGTGAACTGGCCAGGAAGGGTGTAGGCAGGTAGTGGGGGTTATGAGTGAGACACTTTTGTGTGTGTGTTTGTATGTGTGAGTGTGTGTGCACACGGAAGGGGCGGTGGTGGATGAGAAGGGGTGAATGGCCAGGAAGGATGTATGTGGGTGGTGGTGCTAATGAGGGAGACTGTGTATGTGTGTGTGTGTGTGTGTGTGTGTGTGTGTGTGTGTGTGTGTGTGTGTGTGTGCATGCGTGCGCGAGTGTGTGCGTATGTGTGTGTGTGTGTGTGTGTGTGTGTGTGTGTGTGAGAGAGAGAGAGAGTTTGTGTGTTAAAGAAAGAATGCATCCATGTGTGAGTATATGTGTGTGTGTGAGAGAGAGTTTGCATGTTAAAGAAAGTGTGTGTGTGTGTGCTTGCGCATGATAAGATAAGATAAGATAAGAACAACTTTATTATCTCCAACTGGAGAAATTTGGTCAGGTGCATCATCACAACATAGACAAGTAAACAACATGGGGACCATAACTGTAAAAGCCAACAACAGCCCCTACAAATATTACGAAGATACAAATGTAAAAAATATCACATACATCGTTTCATACATACATCCACACACTGCAGGTAATAACTAGTATTCTTAATGTAAAAACAGAAAGAATTAAGAAACATTATTTGAATAT
The DNA here is from genome assembly GCF_041734735.1 of Babylonia areolata. Taxonomy (NCBI): domain Eukaryota; kingdom Metazoa; phylum Mollusca; class Gastropoda; order Neogastropoda; family Buccinidae; genus Babylonia; species Babylonia areolata. Next base: position 15,318,860 of record NC_134882.1, read on the forward strand.
AATTATAAACATAGCCTACTATACTGCACATTGATTATAATAGACAGATAAGATAAGAATAAAGATGAATTGCGGAAAACCACAACCAGATAATCAGCACACACCTGCACCTCCCACCCCCCACCCACCCCACACACATGGATAACTTGATTAAACAAGAGTAATAAACATATGTTCTCAAATAAAAGCATTTCACATATTCGCTTTTAAAAACATTGCAATTAATTATTACATCATAATTATTAAACAGAAAGACATATTCCATTGTACATTCATCCTGCATGTGTGTGTGTGTGTGTCTTCCTCTCTCTGATTTTCGCCCATGCTTGTGTGTGATAAAAAAAATCAAAAAAAAAAATCAATAAAACCTTCAAGAAACAATATTTTCAAAGGGAAAGAGTGGGATATGGATATTCAATTAGAGGAGTGTGCACAAAGCATTAGTGATCATAAATAATAATAACAGACATTCATATCATTTTCAAGCCTCTCAAAGCCCTTTACAATAACAGATCAGTCTGACATAAAACACACAAAAAAACAAAACATGTGTGTGCAAGCAAAACAAACTCATGGAAAATAATACGATGCTGATCCATGGAATGCAGTGATGGAAAGCTGTGCCTTAATTAATGTGTGATACATCAACATGGCTTCGTAGTATCTCCATGCCAGATCATGACACGTACACACCAAATGATGAAATTAACCCCTTGACCGCTGCTGACGAAATATGCTCGTCAGTGACAGAGCTGGTACCTGAGATAAGACAGAGCTTACAGGGCAGCATTGTCAGTCACCATGCTGGATCTCCACTTCCTCCTCTGGAAACTGCATAGCTTTTGATGAGCAGAATTAATTACACGATTATAAACACACAAAAAGCAGTAACCGCCTTTCAGACTCACGCCACACTGATCTCATTTCACCATGGTTCAGAAGTCAATGAGTTAAATTAGAAAAATCTCCATCCTTAACCCTCCAGGAGCTGTCACCAGGATTTGAATCCAGGATTTTCTCAGACTGGCGTGTCCAACACTTTCATGTTTGTCCTGAAGGTGTATTCACCCCTTCAAGTACAGTCACTACATTTTTGACTCACTTGTGTAAACAAAGTGAGTTTATGTTTTAACCCGTGTTCGGTTGTCTGTGTGTGTGTGTGTGTGTGTGTGTGTCTGTGTGTCCGTGGTAAACTTTAACATTGACATTTTCTCTACAAATACTTTGTCAGTTGACACCAAATTAGGCATAAAAATAGGAAAAATTCAGTTCTTTCCAGTCATCTTGTTTAAAACAATATTGCACCTCTGGGATGGGCACAAAAAAAATAATAAAATGAAGCCTAATTATATGCAAACAGCATTTACTGTTATATTTGTATTTTTGTATTCTCTAAACTTGGCACTTTGATCTCATATTCTGACCCAACAAGAGCAGTCATTATTATCATTTTTTGTTCAAACAGGAACTTCTTTTGCTAAGCATGGAAGTTTTATTTATTTCGCAAACATTTTGGTGCAGATAGTAAAAAAGGGAAATTACTCTGTAATTAATGCTAGGGAATTTAATTTGCTTTAAACTGATCTTTCTCATCTTAAACATTACATTTTTAAATTATACTCAAGACATAAAAAGTTTGGATTTTTTTTTTTTTTTTTTTTTTTTAAGTGTATCACAAGTGAGTCTTGAAGGCCTTGCCTCTCTTGTCTTATATTATCTAGGCTCATCAAAACTCGGGCCATATCCCACGACTGCCAGAATGTTGATGATGTGTTCAGCAGTGCATTGCCCCCATGACCACACCAGGTTTCCAAACCAGTGTCAGTGAGTGACAGGTCTGTCTGACTACATGTGAAGGCGGTCTGTTTCGGTAATGCACAAGTGGTATTCAGCCATGTGTACACTGTGCATCCATATCAACAACTCATCCTTGCCACTGACTCTATAACAACATCAACTGATAATAAATCACATTAAAAACAGCCATCAAAAGATTATGCGATGGATTTATACAGCTGAACTCTTGGCAGTTGTGTCCCATTCTTCTTCTTCAGCATTCGTGGGCTGGATCTCCCATGTTCACTAAAAATACATGCAGGAATAAATGGGCTTTTACATGTATGACATATCTTCTCCATCATGTAGGCAACCATACTTTGTTTTCAGGGGAGTGCATGTTGAGCATGTTCATGTTTCTATAACCCACCAACAAAAACCAAACCCACCCACTGCACATATGTTGTAACCTGGGAGACTGGAAACATCTCCACTTAAACCCTGCAGGCACCGCAGGCAGGATTTGAACCCAGCACCCTCAGACAGGAACATCTGACACTTTGTCTAACCACTCAGTTATTGCACCTGACTAAATACGCCCACAAATATGCTTCACTGAAGCACCATAACTCAAGGGTGTAAACAAAACTGTAGCTATAATTTTGCCGCCCCCCCCCCCCCCCCACCCCCCCCTCCAGTCACTCTGTGCCAAGTCTGCTGGAGCTCTTTGTGCCCGACAGAGGGTTGCATCACCCCACAACAAATGGTCACGTAGTACCTTAAAAAATCTTAGCATTAATCCCCCATTCCCCGTCCTCAACAGAATTAGCTCCATTTGAGCCATAAGGATTTGCCTGGCAGTGTTCAGCAGTATACTCGGTCACATGAGTGGCTGTGCCAAAAGGAAATGGGTGACCCTGTTAAGAAAGAAACACAAGAAAACATACTTGTTTGGTATATTTTTTTAGAATTTCTGTATGTGTTGTGCTGTGTTGTGTTGTGTTATGTTGTGCATGTGTGTGTGTGCGCGCGCGTGCACGTGTGTGTGTGTGTGAAGGGGGAGTAGAAAGGGTATGCACATGCGTCATTGCACATTAAAAAGAATTTGCCGAGTCTGTGTGTGGGAAGTGGGGTGAGGGAAATGTGTGTGTGTGTGTGTGTGTGTGTGTGTGTGTGGTTGTGTGTGTGCCTATCTGTATGAGAGTAAGGTGTATGTGCATGTGTGTATGTGTGTGTGAGCATTCATGAACATGTGCCTGGGTGTGTGTGTATGTGTGTGTGTGTGTATGTGTGTGTGTGTGTGTGTCTACGTATGATAATGAGAAATAGAGAAGAGAGGAGAGAGAAGAGAGAGAGAGAGAGAAACACAGACAAAAAAACCACAAACAACAGAGTTCTTAACAACTGGCTTATCAGAAGGCTATGTGCAGATGGTACTTTCACTGAGCGTAAGCGAAAGTCTCTGGCAGTCACCTCATGACACCTCATTATCAGCCCACACATCCTTTTGCCCTTTGGTTTCATCCACAATTTGGCACAGGGGCACCAAGACCTCTCTGTTCCCTGGCCATGGCCATCAATATCATGTAATACACAGCTCACGGTGCAGTCGCACATGTGTGCAGGTGTGCACACGCACACACACTGCTAAAATGATTGTTCAGGTGTGCACACACACAGTAACTGCTGTCAAAAACGCCATTGTGTGCAGGAGTGATTCAATGTCTTGTTCAATATTTATCTATTCTGTTTTGGTTTTTTTGTGCGTGGTTTCATGTAACTTTGCATGCGTGTCTAATAAACCTTGTGCAGGTTTAATTGACATTAAAATCGATTCTGATTCTGATTCTGATTCACATACACTGATCAAATTATTGTTCAGGTGGTCACACCCACGTACACTGATCAAATTATTGCTGTCTTCAATATCATCAGTGTAATCACTGTTGTTATTGTTACTGTTGTTGCTGTTAACCATTGTGATCAGCTGGGTTTTTTTGGTTTTTGGTTGTTTTTTGTTACTCTTGAATCATTGTACTGAATTTTAGTTTTTACTGTCACTGACTACTAGTGTTAATTTTTACTATTCAACCACTGTTGTAGAATTTCACTGTAGAGGTTGCCAATAAGTGTACAAGATTTTTTTTTCTTTCTTTTAAGTGCCAGCTGCCATACTGTACTGTTGTTCAGCTAACAAGCCAAATAATTTCACAATAAAAACTGACATGCGTTCCCTTGCACTAGCAGCATTATGTATTGATCTTGCTCACACAGTTCTTAAGGCCCACAATCTTGATCTCTATCTTGTGCATGAAAAGAGAGAATTGATTTGATCTTCCAATCCTCTGCAAGTAGTTTAGGGCCCAGCCCAATGAGCTATAGATCTCCTCTGTGTGTGTGTGTGTGCGTGTGTGTGTGTGTGTGTGTGTGTGTGTGTGTGTGTGTGTGCGTGTGTGTGTGTGTGTGTGTGTGTATGTGTGTGTGTGTTGTGTGGATCCTGACAACATATCAGCAATTGGACTGGGTTTAGACATGTGTTAAACACTCTGTTTTCTTTCTTTGCTTTAACATGCTCTGAATTTTAGTGGAGTTAGAATGCTCTATTTTCGTTCTTTAATATCTTTTGATTTTGAATGGTGTTAGATGTGTGTGTGTGTGTGTGTGTGTGTGTGTGTGTGTGTGTGTCTGTCTGTCTGTGTTTTCCTACATTTTTACCTAAAATTTATCACTGGTGGATAAATCAAGAAAAGATTAACAGATCACGAACAATGCAATCAACATTCTGAAAATAATATCTAAACATCACAACAAACAATTATGCAATGCAAAACTTCCTGCAGGTTGCATTACACTATGTGTACATGTGTGTGCATGAGAGTGAGTGCACATGTGCATGTGAGTGTGTGCGCATGTGTGAGTACACGTATCTGTATCATGACAGTGCATGCCTCAAAATTGCTTTACGCAAAAATGTACACTGGAAATTTCCAGGCTTAAAATGTTAAAGCCTATTACCATGTAAGCCACACAGTGATACAGAATGTCTTTATTACCAAGTGTACCAGGGTCACAGGGAATATTGGGGGGAGGGGGGGAGGGATAGTACATAACAAGATACGAACATAATCGAAAATCATACACAAACACAGATACAGTAGAAATTAGGATACATTCAAGTGCATATCAATATAAAAACTTGTTCATACTCACATGTGCACACATTGCACACACACACACAACACACACACACACACATCCACACACACACACACACACACACACACACGCACAAACACACACAGACACACACACCACTGTTGTGGTGTGTGATATTATATTTACCCCTCGAGTGCCATGAATTGATGGGAAAAAAAACAGTAAGTCAGATATTATTATCTAGAACAATCAGCCAAAGACAGAGAAAATGGTCTGGAGATATACCACTTCAGATCAAAATTAATGTCAATTTTCTGCCTTCCAGAGCTATATCCCTTCTTTGGGTGTCACTGACATCACTCTGCACACTGGTAGTATCAATATGCCACTCAGGGAGTAAATGATGTATAACTGAGTAGTAACAGTTGATAAAACAAACTGTGGAGCTTCTGTAAATCCCTCGAATGCTCTTTGCTTTATAAAACAGCTTGGTATGTAATTTGGTCAAGGTTTTCACACCCAATGTACTGAGTTTTGCACTCGTCAGAACTTCTAAAATTGTTTAATTGTTTTGAGGAACTGTCCAGTTGTCCACACACACACACACACACAAACAAACACACACACATGTAGGCACACACACACACACAGGCACACATACACACACACACAAACACACGCCCACACCGCACAGTTAAAAACAAACACACACAGCGGGGGGCCGGGGGGGGGGGGGGGGGGGAATTACTGAAGTATTTTTGTAATTATACATCAATAAATGACCCACAGAAATTACCTTAAAGAATCCACAGAAATCTTATAGAAACGGGTCGGTGGACCCATATGCTACTTCTGCCCCAAGATAAACACGAGACATGACAGTACACGTGTTCAGAGGTGCGAAAGCGTGAGTGCACACGCGTGGTTGCATGCGCCCTTCCAGGTCATGGTAAACTGGGCGTCAACAGTCCGAATCCATACTTGAACAGCAGACAACACAGTGATGGTCTTTCTTCTACGCCTGCTGTATTAAAGCAGTTCGTTGTCAAACCAAACAGTTCGTCAAGGGTCGTGCTCAAGAAGTCGGTGAGTCAGGCTAAATTTAGCAACACACACCCTTCGACGGCAACAATCTTGTGTGAAGCGAAACATACAAGCGCAGCTTTCGCAACTGCAGTCTGGCACCATGCGATGTGCATGTGTCAGAGCCTGCAATACTCATATGGATGATTAAGCCCACGTGGTGTATTTCCCTGGCCCGATTGAAGACGCAAGACTCTCGCAGTCGCTTCAGACATCACTGTTACAAATGTTGTTACACGATGCAGAAAACGCAGCCACAAAAAAAAAGCTGCACAGTCAGTAGATCTTGGTACTCACCAACTGAACGCAACGACAAACGGTGCTGTTGATAAACCGCAGCTTCTGGAAGTCGAAGAGCGGCAAAACTTGTAGAAGCGAGAGAGTTGGTTGTGGTTTAAGTTGTGTCGATTCGCCAGCAAGTTGAAAACACGGCTTCGTGCTGGCTTGGCGCCCAACAAACCACACTGCCAACAACACGAGGCGTGTTCACTCCAACCAATCGCTGATCCCGTTCCGTTTGGCATACCAGCACCTCTGTTGTTACAGTATTCGCGCCCATTCAGAAAATCATGGAGAAAATCGCTCGAAGACAGTACTAAATGCCACATAAATATAGATCACATATGTCAGTTGGTGCAATTCATTCAGTGCTGCGGGGAAGAAAACACAACTGAATCTGTATGAGTCAATTCATAATACTTGGACCAAGGGCGCCACAGTGTAACTTATGTTACATCTAAAACTTATTTGTCAGTATGTTTCAAGTTTGGTTTGTTTTGTTGCAAATCATTATCATTAGCGCGTGTGTGTAGTGCGTGCGTAAGTTGTGATTCAATGAGTACAGTATGTACAGTGTTCGTATTGTATCCTCTACACCCCACTTGAAAGAGATAAACGGATTAAATTTCTTTGAATCATTGAGGGTAGACGTGCAAGCGACTTGTCATTTCTAGCTACATGCAGGTTATTAATAACGAACCGCTGGGTGCTGGGTTATGTATCACTTCGAGCTACTCATGTGATGATGCAATCTCAGCATCGGGACTTCCAGTCAGTGAACCAGCAGCAGGTGTGAACGACCGGACGGCGGACATGAGTCTTGAAAAAACGTTTCACTCAGTTTTTACTATGATCGGTTTATTCTTACTTTTTTCTGTTCTTACTTTTTTTCTCTTTTTTTAATCTTCTTTTTTTTTCTCAGTTTTTTTCTTTCTTTCGTTTTTCCTTTTTTTCCCCCACACTATGCTTTTATCGGCTGAAAGTTATCTGGGGTACCGTCCGGTCCGGAAATCAGTAAAACTTCTTCTTTTTTTTTCTTTTTTTTTCTTCTTTTTTTTGTTGTTGTTGTTGGTTGCTTTTTTGTTTGTTTGTTTGTTTTTGTTTGTTTATTTGTTTGTCAGTGACGGTTTTTAAAAATGCCGTGACCGATATATCTCATACATATCACTGACAAAACTACTGACTTGCCGGGGCCCACTGAATACAGAATACCAACACATATTCCGGCACTGGGTCGCTTATGGATGATGCCGCGTGTCTCAGTCTCGCCACCCGCCCCCGGCCCTCACACACACACACACACACACACACAATGTCACACACACACACACAACGTCACACACACACACACACACACACTGACACACACACACACTGACACACACACACACACACACACACACCGGTGGCACTAATACTCAGAATACAATGAAAGATAATTAGAAAATATTCACGTAAATTTATCAGTATTGTGTCCAAGAGACAACACGAACCGATCGCGACGAACTAGTACACGTGTAAATCATTCGGTACGTGCCGGTAACCGCAATACACCAGTAAGCGATTCTCTGTACCCGCTGAAATGTATCAGTGTTTACTATATAGTATATATACTATGTTTGCACTCGCTTCAGTTTCTCTATCCGGTGTGTCTCCAATGTCTTTACACACATCTTGGGTAAGGCTCTCTCAAGCCCGTGTTCGAGTGTGCTTTCACGTGTTTGAGCGTTTTCACTCGAGTCCGTCATGCAGGCAGCCATACTCTGTTTTCGGGAATCCCCTCTCCGTCTCAGTCAGCCGTCTGTTCTCCCAACTCGGCAGCCGCAGAGTCTCGACCGTCAGCGAGTATAGTTTGTACACGTGCTACGCGCGTGCCAGTGCGCGCAGTGAGTGCGTGACAGAAAGAGAGAGTGGGTGAGTGAGCCACTGAGCTGAATTGGAATACTGTGGAGCTCGTTGGAGTGAGCGAACTGACTAGCTGCTGTATGTTCGTGTAAAGTCACTAGGTACACGTTGGATTCAATACACGGCCACCAACCTCTGAGTCAAATGGATATGGGAGAGGGAAGGGGGAGGGGAGGGGGTTGGGGGGGGGGGGCATAATAGCAGAGATGGTGGTGGTGGCCGGTGTGTGTGGAGGTGTCTTTCTGTCGTCTTTTTTTTTTATGTTTATGATTTTCCACAAAACTCGGATAGCGCTTTGGGTTCATACGAAGGTCACGCGTACTACGTGATTCGAAAAGTCTCTCTGCGTTGTATTTTTGAGGACTCGCATGTTGATGCACGATGGAAGGATCGTAAACTGACATACACAGAAATCGGTAAACAAATAAACTGAGAAAGAAAGAAGCGAACTTGACACCAAAGAAACTGCATGTGCGTTTTGGAGTTTCCTTTAGTTAACACCTTGACTGCAATGCTGCTGGCAAGTGTACCGCTCTTCAGTGACAGACCAAACTTCACCAAGATAAGATTCAGAACCGTTACAGGTAGGATGTCGAAACTTCTTCATCTTGGAATGGCTGTACGAATGCCGTAGTTCGATAAAAATCAATTACACCATTTCAAAGTGCACAAAACGTAGTGCTGAATCCAACTGCAACCTACTTTTTTGTCAGTAAACGCCCGTCTCCCGTTTTGAGTTATAATTGAACTCAGTGTCACGGCCGTGTCACTGAGTGAGCACGGTGGGGTAAGATACCTTGTAAACGCCCACCCGCACTTTTGCACACACACACACACACACACACACACACCGGATATATATATATATATATATATATATATATATATATCTCGTATGTACGTCATGGCGTGCTTGCGTCATAACTGAATAGCTGTGTAAGAGCCTGACTCTGGTAACACTATGTAAACAACTTATCCCTTGAGGAAGGGGCGTCGGATCGTTCCGAAAATTTGGAATATTTGACAGATTGATGGGTTTGTTTTCTTTTTTCTCTTTATATATATATATATATATATATATATATGTAAGAGGAAGGAGCGTGATCGTTCCGAAAATTTGGAATATTTGAAAGATTGATGGGTTTGTTTTCTTTTTTCTCTTTATATATATATATATATATATATGTATATATATATATATATATATATATATATATATATTGAATTTATGAATCTAATGACGATTCAGTTTGCACTGTTCGATCGCCATCGTCACTGAGTCGCTTTTCGAAGCAGCGCAGGTTTTGCCGAACTGAATCCAGAGATATAACTTGAAACAGAACAGCTGCATGAGATCGTCACCGGCAGTGTCCGCCGATCAGTGTGTCATTGACAAAAACTCAGTGAGAGCCGGGCATGACCGTGACGATTCTCTATGACGCAGTTGTAGGCTATATCTTGTTTCAACTTGATGGCCGTCTTGTCCTCAGTCGCTCCACTGAAACGCTGTAAGGTGATTATTAATGGGCTCCCGCAAAAGGTAAAGTAGCCTACCCAGTAAACTCGACTGACGCCCACCCCAAACTTTTAAGGGTGGAATTTGTGCAAAGTTGGGGTGGGCGCTTACAGGGTAGTAGGTACAAAGAGTAAATACATTTTACAAGATTCAGGGCAGCCACACTCGTATCTCATTTCAACACTGTTCAGCAGTCTAAGGGTTAAAAACAAACACAAGTGAACTGCAGAACAATAGACACTTGTGTTGGTGTTGTCCTTTACTTGAGATCCCGGTGCCGTTGATAAGGGAGATGTATATTAGGGCCTACCTGCTGAAGTTGACATGATTAAGTGTTTCAGGACATGGCGTCAAACACTTGATGTTGTCATGCACACGGCACTTCTCAAGAGCATCCAAGTATTAACAGTCGAGTTTTTGTGTGCGTGCGTGCGTGTCGGCCGTGCGCGCCGGACTGGGTGTGTGTGTGTGTGTGTGTGTGTGTGTGTGTGTGTGTGTGAGAGTATGACGTGTGTATGCGCGCGTACGTGCGTGCACTGACGTCTGTGTGTGTCATGTGTGCGCGCGCGCGTTCGTGTGTGTGTGTGTGTGTGTGTGTGTGAGCGTGTGTGCCACGTTTTTGACTGCAGAACAAATAAAATAGGATCAGTTAAGAAGAAAAACAAACAAACAAAAAAACACAAAAATAATGGCGTTTCGCCGATACCAGTGAAAAATGGTTCCTTTCGATGCACATGCATACTTATATGCACCCACGTCACTGGACGCTTCAGTTGAGGCAGTCAAAGCTCTCTGTCACGTTCTCTGCGGTGGTCCTCTCGCCTCTCCCCACTGTTTGCCGCCAACTGAATTTATCCCGCGGCTCTATGCACTGCATTATGCGACCTCAAAAACAAAGAAAAACAAGGGAAAGAGAAAGTAACGAGGGCCTAGCGATTAACTCACTCAGTACGGCCAGTCCTCTCTTCTCCTCTACACAGACCCCTCGGATGTCCAGTGGGTGTCTGAATGACCCAACCTTTAGTTTCTGTCGTCAGAACTGTGGTATTCTTTGTCAACATTCACCTCTTCAGTATAAGAGCCTTCCGCTTGCAATATTTTGATGATGGTAATTGGGATGAAACGCTGTTAACGTCGTCTCTTTCGCCGTTCGTATGGAGAGAGTTAACGTTATGATTGTACATGTCGTATTGCACATTCATCCTGAACGTTGCGAAATAATCCCGTGCACATTGTCATATATTTTCAGCTAAACATGTTATTTTAGAAACTAAAACAAAGTAAAACCTATTATGCAAACACTTCCCATGTATTCACATGCCGTGCAGGCGCACACACTGACGTACGTATGCACATACACACACGCGGCGCGTACACACATATTTCTCGAGAATTAAAAAGTTGAATTGAATGTGGGATAAACGTTTTCTGAGCTCTGGAGTCTCACTTTAAAAGTTCTGTCGCGTCGTCCATGCAGATAGTGGTATCAGCTCATATAGTACTTTACTATATTACTTTCCATGAAAGTACATACTGTGTTGGTGTTTGAATGTACAGATGTTTATGGACTATGGTATGTTTATGAACGTCGTCATGCAGTGGGTTTTGAGGGTTTTCTAATGCTTTGAAGTAGGTCTTGACCTGTTCTAACTTGTTTCTGGCCTGTACTGAAGGAAGGTCAAGCAGGTATCGCATGGTTTCTGTGGGCGTGTCTTTTGTTGTTCCAAGGATCAGCCTCATAGCTTCATTTTGTATTTCTAATTTTAGGAGGTTGCTTTGAGACGGTGTTGTAAGCCCAAGTCCGTAGTCGATCACGCTGAGGACGAGTGATTGGTATAGCAGGAAGAGGTGGCGTTGTTCAATTCCTTTGGTTGCCATTGCTTTTAAGACTGAAAGGCCCTTTTTGCATTTGAGAACAGTATTTTCCGTATGTTTTCTGAAGGTCAGCATCCTGTCGAAGTGTATTCCTAGGTAGCGTAGGCATTCAGTTTTCTCAATTTGAATTCCATCGAATGACACAGAAGGTGGTGATTTGCTCGCGGTTTTGTTGTTAAGGGTGCACAGCAACGTTTGGGCTTTCGCTGGATTGATGGAAGATCCTGTGTCTTTGCACCATTGAGCAATATTGTTTAGTTGTTTCTGGACGGCTTTAGTTCTTTCCTCAGCATCTTTCGAAGTTTTGAAGACCAGGCCATCATCCGCAAGGGTAAGCACCCGAGCAATTCCATTGTTGTTTAAGTCTGCAAGGCCCTTCGTGTAGACATTGTAGAGGACAGGAGAGAGCGGAGACCCTTGTGGCAGTCCCATGGATAGTTTAGAAGGTGCAGACATCCAATCTCCGAGGCGTAGGACGACAGTTCTTTCCTGAAGCGCTGCTGCTATCCATCTTGTCAGTGTCAAACTTACTCCATAACTTAGTAGCAGCTCCATGAGGTGCGCAAACTGGACTTTATTGTAGGCATCTTCAAGGTCAATTGCTACTGCTAGTGTTTCTTCTTTTCTTTGGAATCCTTCATACACCTCATATGCAAAAGCAGCTGCATTTTCCCATGTGGACTTGCCTGTTCTGTAACCAAAAGGCAGCCGTCTAGGACGAGGAAGATCATGGATGGGACAAGCAGAAGACACAATCCAGCTAGTATGCCGACTACAAGACCTGAAAGAAACAAAAGAATGGGAGAAAAACCCCAAAAACCTCAACCATCTATTCAACACAGTCATTTCACCCACTCTAGGAAGACATTGTCGGGAATGGCCAGAGGGCAAAACAGATGCGTAAGTGAAGCTACTCATAGAAGAAAACAGTAAAGAAGAGGACATCATCATATACACAGATGGCTCAGTCACCAAAGACCAGTCTGGTTGGGGATTCACTGCGAAACAAAATGGAAAAACAATTTGGGAAGAGAATGCTGCCTACAAAGTCACAACCTCCAGCCTAACGATGGAAGTTGAAGCTGCGACACATGCCCTCCAGTGGCTATCGTCCATCCATACGCCCGGAAACCAACATGCCATGATTCTAACCGACTCAATGAACCTCATACAGAAAATTGAAAACGGAATGGGAAGCCCAGAGTGGCATAAGGCAATGCGCAACTCTCAGATTAAAAAACTCACATGGTCATACTGCCCGGGACATGCAGGTGTTAAGGGAAATGAGCGAGCTGACAGACTTGCTGGTAACGCAACACCAACGAGCGGCCTACATCTAGGAAAATCGGAAATCCTCAGAAAAGTCAAAGAATACCAAAAAGAACAGGTACAAGGCCATCACACCATCGATCGCCTCAAAGAAATAAAAGCAGAGAGAGGGAGCGGCCGAAAGTCTAACATGAAAGGTAGAGCACGATGTTTTGCAAATCAAACAAATATCGGCATCATTTCCAAACCAACATTGCGCAAATTTCTTCAAAACGGAACAGAGTCTCTGTGGGCCTTTCCAAATACAATAGACTGGGCAACACACTAGACGCCACGTTCTTGGCATCAGAGATCTTTTCCCATCCCTCTTGGCAGCCTCTGTGCGTGTGTGTATGTGTGTGTTTGTGTGGATGTGTGGGTCTGTGCTTTTGAGTGCGTTTGTGAATGCGCGAGAGTGTAAGTGTACACAAGTGTCAGGAGAGATCTGTGTACGGGTGTGTGTGTATATATATATATATACATCTTTGTATATATGTGTGGGGGTTGGGGGTGGGAGATATGGGCGTATATGTGTGTGCTTGTACAAGTAAGTGTTCATCTCTGTGAGTGTGTGTTTGCGTGCGTGTGTGTGTGTGTGTGTGTGTGCCGTGGAAGCTGCGATACGTAGGCTAGAAATGAGTGTGTGGAGGAGGGGGTTGGAGGAGGTGCAAGGTAATGTGTGTGTGTGTGTGTGTGTGTGTGTTGGAGCTCATGTACGTTTATATGTATTTGACTGTACTTTCATATCTGTGAAACTGCATGTTTGGTGCATTTCTGTTATGCATGTGTGGGTGTATGTGTGAATGTGTGTCGTCATATTTTACATTCATTCGCTTAATTATCACCATTGTTGTCTTATTTATTTATTCATTTATTTTTTATTATTATCATTTTATTAGTATTACTATTATTATTACTACTACCTTTTTCTATATTATAATTATTATTTATTTATTTATGTAAGCTTATCTATTATTTATCCCCCCCCCCCCCCCCCCCCCCCCCCCCGCTTTTTTTTTTTTTTTTTTTTCAAGGCCTGACTAAGCGCGTTGGGTTACGCTGCTGGTCAGGCATCTGCTTGGCAGATGTGGTGTAGCGTATATGGTTTGTCCGAGCGCAGTGACGCCTCCTTGAGCTACTGAAACTGAAACTATGAACGTCGTATAGACCACATGGCCAAATTTCATACAGAGACAATTCAATGCGCTTTCACACTTGTCGTTCACACACACTGATGTACAACTACGGCCGCTTAAAAAAGTTAAAGAACTGATAAATACATGTCATCAGAAAGCTTGAGAAACTGTATACCAGAAGGGAGGTGACACCTATTTAAAATGACAGTTAACAACATGATACATTATGATTCCGTTTAGTGTAATTCATAGGTCTATGTAGTTAATTAGTCGATGTCGATGACAGTTTCAGATATCAAAATAATATCATCATCCGACAACTTGAGTAGTCGGGTGGAATTCTGTTTGCTGTCCTGTAGACGTTTAAGGTAACAATTTACACAACTGGGTGTTATCATTTAAGGAAAAAAAAGTTGAATGGTGGATGAAAAGGGGGGGGGGGGTATGGTGAGTTGAGGGAAACAGGTTGGGTGTATGGTGAGTTGAGCGTAACAGGGTGGGTGTATGGTGCGTTGAGGGTAACAGGGTGGGTGGAGGGTGAGTTGAGGGTAACAGGGTGGGTGTATGGTGCGTTGAGGGTAACAGGGTGGGTGTATGGTGAGTTGAGGGTAACAGGGTGGGTGTATGGTGCGTTGAGGGTACCAGGGTGGGTGGAGGGTGAGTTGAGGGTAACAGGGTGGGTGTATGGTGCGTTGAGGGTAACATGGTGGGTGGAGGGTGAGTTGAGGGTAACAGGGTGGGTGTATGGTGCGTTGAGGGTAACATGGTGGGTGGAGGGTGAGTTGAGGGTAACAGGGTGGGTGGAAGGTGAATTGAGGGTAACATGGTGGGTGGAGGGTGAGTTGAGGGTAACAGGGTGGGTGGAAGGTGAGTTGAGGGTAACAGGGTGGGTGTATGGTGCGTTGAGGGTAACATGGTGGGTGGAGGGTGAGTTGAGGGTAACAGGGTGGGTGTATGGTGCGTTGAGGGTAACAGGGTGGGTGTATGGTGAGTTGAGGGTAACAGGGTGGGTGTATGGTGCGTTGAGGGTAACAGGGTGGGTGGAGGGTGAGTTGAGGGTAACAGGGTGGGTGTATGGTGCGTTGAGGGTAACATGGTGGGTGGAGGGTGAGTTGAGGGTAACAGGGTTGGTGTATGGTGCGTTGAGGGTAACATGGTGGGTGGAGGGTGAGTTGAGGGTAACAGGGTGGGTGGAGGGTGAATTGAGGGTAACATGGTGGGTGGAGGGTGAGTTGAGGGTAACAGGGTGGGTGGAAGGTGAGTTGAGGGTAACAGGGTGGGTGTATGGTGCGTTGAGGGTAACATGGTGGGTGGAGGGTGAGTTGAGGGTAACAGGGTGGGTGTATGGTGCGTTGAGGGTAACAGGGTGGGTGTATGGTGAGTTGAGGGTAACAGGGTGGGTGTATGGTGCGTTGAGGGTAACAGGGTGGGTGGAGGGTGAGTTGAGGGTAACAGGGTGGGTGTATGGTGCGTTGAGGGTAACAGGGTGGGTGGAGGGTGAGTTGAGGGTAACAGGGTGGGTGTATGGTGCGTTGAGGGTAACATGGTGGGTGGAGGGTGAGTTGAGGGTAACAGGGTGGGTGGAGGGTGAATTGAGGGTAACAGGGTGGGTGGAGGGTGAGTTGAGGGTAACAGGGTGGGTGGAGGGTGAGTTGAGGGTAACAGGGTGGGTGGAGGGTGAATTGAGGGTAACAGGGTGGGTGGAGGGTGAGTTGAGGGTAACATGGTGGGTGGAGGGTGAGTTGAGGGTAACAGGGTGGGTGGAAGGTGAGTTGAGGGTAACAGGGTGGGTGGAGGGTGCAATCAAAGATGAGCATTTGAAACAAGATAAAAGTACAAATAACGAAAATTATCTACTGGACTTCGGAGAAACAGTTAATAATTAATGTAAAAAGTAAAAAATACAACAAGTTTAACTGGAGAAACAGTTGATAATTAATGTAAAAAGTAAAAACAACAACAACAACAAAAGACATCAACGTTCCCAGTACTGAACTCTACTGAGTGACACTCATGAAAGTATGGCTTCATTAACTGGATGAGACGATAAACCGAGGTCCCGTGTGCAGCATGCACTTAGCGCACGTAAAAGAACCCACGGCAACAAAAGGGTTGTTCCTGGCAAAATTCTGTAGAAAAATCCACTTCGATAGGAAAAACAAATAAAACTGCACGCAGGAAAAAATACAAAAAAACGGGTGGCGCTGTAGTATAGCGACGCGCTCTCCCTGGGGAGAGCCGGCATCCCGACTGATTGCACACAGAGAAATCTGTTGTGATAAAAAGAGAAATACAAATAGAAATACAAAATGGTAATGTGAACTGTGACATCACTACTGAAAAATAAATGCCTTTGATATTACGACAATATCAAGTCCGTAACGATTTTACACAACAATCTGAAAATGAGACTTAATTAAAACAGGTCTCCGAATCGGCCCAAAGTCTGAGAGAGTCCATTGACGATGCCCAAGTTTCCAAATTGAAGTGAATCATTTGTGAGACCCTCTTTCATGTTCATTGATTATTTCTTTGTGTGACAATGAGCAAAAAACTTTTATTCTACTTGTGAGATTCTTTGTCCCCCTTTTTGCTGCTCTGTCTGTTGGTAACCCAGTGATAGTGTAATTATCTCAAAAGTATCAAAAGGTCAGGTCAGGGGCATAGCCCTTGCTACTGGTAACATGTAACCCAGTACTACCTGCCGCATGTGAAGTCTCCCAACGACGGACCAGGCGGAGGAGGAAACCTTTCCCAACAGCTGTGAAGGCGGAAGAGGATGACCAAAGGGCAGGGGGAGCTCTTATCCTTGGTTGGAAGTCCTCCTTGGAGACGGAGCTCCGAAGAAAAAATCTGCACCTGCCGAGGCCGTCCTACACGTGGCAGTATCTGCACCTGTGGGACTGTGAGCGTTGGTAGGCGAGAGAGTGGGGAAGGGACTGCACAACTCCTCCTCACTAAAAAAAAGAAAAAAAGTCACCTGAGCTCGTGGTCAGGCAGCTTCCTGGGAAACTGCATGATGCCCTTGACCGCTCTCGCTGGAGGATGCTGTACTCTAGTGGCAAAAAGACGTTTGAAAACAAGAGAACGCTGGCCATTAAGGAGAAGCGTGAGCGAAGGAAGCAGGGCTCAACTTCTGGAGACGTTTTCCCTTGCAACACCTGTGGGAAGTGCTGCGCATCCAGAATCGGCCTCGTCTCCCATATGAGGACACACACCGACAGATAAGCCTGCCTGCCTACTCATCCGTCGGACCGACGGGAGACTCCATAATCATCATCAAATGAAAAGGTAGCACCATACTGTCCATTTCTAACAACTTCACAGCTAATTCATTTCCATTCATTTGTTAAGTTCTTCAATGCTTTGGCGACGTGTGTTTCCATTATACATGGTCTGTGATCCTGCCAATGTATAAACATGGAGAAGTGAATGACAAAGGAAACACAGACATGACATTGTGTGATGCCAGCAGTTAACCTTTTAGAGCGATCATTAACAGCAGATACCAACATTGGGTCACAGAAAACGAGATATACATCAGTCATTTTCAAGCAAGGTTTTGAAAGGGCTTTTCATGTTCAACGTAATGTTTATCAGTATTACCGTATTGTCTCTTGTATATGAACCGTTTGCAGTCAACCGAAGTTTGAATTAGTGGCTTAGCGTTTGGTTCAGTTTACCGTCGTGTATACTGATTTATTCTATTTATTCTAAGCCTATAGAAAAATGGAGTTTAAGGAGTACTTTTTAAATGCATGAAGAATATGTATTGTATTTAGCCCTTTTTTTTTCAATTTTCACCCTCATTTCACCCTCATTTGCACAGTTTCCCCCAACCCTCCATTCATTCACATCTCCCACCCCTTCTAACCGATAATACTCAAAAGTATCTATGAATACTTTAACAAAATGTTTTCAGTCACCGATATGTGTGACGGGACATGTGTGATTGGAACAAAATAACAGATGTTATAAACCGTGTACAATTGGTCCCCAAACTGGGAGAGAGAGAGGGGGTGGGGGGAGGGAGGAAGAGAGAGAGTGTGTATGTGAGAAACTGAGATAGAGACTGAGAGAGAGGGACATCAGAGGGAGGAGAGACAGGCGGACAGACAGACAAAGAAAAAGAAAAAGAGATTGAACTGGTGGGAACGAGAACGATTTTTAAATGAGAAAAGTGAAAATATAAGCATGCATACGCTTTTTTTTCTTTCTTTTTTTATATTATTTTTATTTCTTTTTACACTCAGCCATCAGGACAAATGGAGAGAGAGAGAGAGAGAGAGAGAGAGAGAGAGAGAGAGAGAGAGAGAGAGAAGAAATAAAAACGTTCACAAAGACTACCACAGAAAGTTACGGAAGTACGGACACGACAATCGGAAACACCCAAGCAGATACATAAACATTCATTAACATATGCATCGCAGTCATAAGCATACTTGTACGTATGCATGACAAGAAAGCACATAGATAGGTATACATATATTCTATAGAATATATATACATGTCATGAATATACCTATATATATGCAGATAGATTCAGATACATACAGATTGTTTTTCTATGTGTTTGAAGAGACAGACAGACAGACGGGCAGAAACAGAGAGACAAAGACAGAGGAAGAGAGAGAGAGTGTGTGTGTGTGTGTGTCAAGTGGGGGTGGGGGTATGTGTTTGTAGAATGTGTGGAAACAGAGAGACAGAGGAAGAGAGTGTGTGTGTGTGTGTCAAGTGGGGGTGGGGGTATGTGTTTGTAGAATGTGTGTGCATGTGAGTGTGTGTGTGTGTGTGTGACAGACAGATAGACTGACAGAGTGTGTGTTTGGCGAGAGGGGGGCGGGGGGGGGGGGGGGGGGGGGAGAGAACAAAAACAGACCAACAATGATACCGTTTGGCACCCGTTAGTTACACGCTCGCTCGACATTCACATTCCTGTCTGGTGCACAGTATCATTTAGCCCGCCAGAATCGGAACCCAATGCCATTCCGTTATAATCTTCTTTTCTGTTCTTTTCTCTTTTTTTTCTTTCTCTCCCCCACCCCCTGTCTCTCTCTCTTTTCCATTGGCTTAATTAACTGGATCGGCCGCATAGTGTTAACCCGCCCGACTACGAAGCGAGTGTCCACGAGTTCAAATTCCACAGGGAACGGGATTTTTACTTCTCCCCCCATCCCTCTCCACTAGACCTTAAGTGGTGGTCTGGGTGCTAGTCTTTCGGACGAGACGATAAACCGTGGTTCCGTGTGCATGCATGCATTTATCAAGTCAAATAAAAAAAAAAAAAACAAAAAAAAACACTGTTAAGCGCACGTAAAAGAACAAGGAAAGGGTTGTTTCTGGCAATTTTGTGCGGCAGAAGAATCCAATTTGATTGTAAAATGAATACGCTTGTGGGCAGAATGCAGGAAGAAAAAAAACCATGGTGGCGCCGCACTGTGGCGATGCGCTCTCCCCAGGGAGAAGGACAGCTGGCCCCAGTCTAACACAGAAGTCTGCTGTGACAAAAAGTAATACAATACAATAGTTATATATAGGGGCTAACTGTCTCACACCGTTTATTCGCTTGACATTGAAACCGCATTGCAGATGTAGGTATTCATGGGCTTAGGTATATCGGTGAATGGCCGGGTACGTCAGTGTCACAGCGGCACAGTTCTCACCTGTTTGTCAGAGTGACATTGTAATGACGTAACCACAGGTGTATGAGTACTATAACTTAAGCGGGCACAGGCAACACTGACCTCCACAAATGGAGGTCAGTATTCTCGTCTCTCTCACTCTCTCTTTGTGTCTCTCTCACATATACCCCCTTGTCCGGACGGCTGTATTGCTCTGTAGACAATAAAGAAAAATACTTTTCACGTTTCTCTCCCTCTCTCTGTTTTCCCCACTGCCATAATTATCGCCTCTGCCTGTCTGTCTTTCCGTGAGTCTGTTTCATTCCCTTTTGTGTATGATGTGGGTGTGAGGGTTAAGGTTGTGTGTGTGTGTGTGTGTGTGTGTGTGTGTGTGTGTGTGTGTGTACGGTTTGTGTGTGTCAGTGTGTGTGTGTGTGTGTGTGTGTGTGTGTGTGTGTGCCAGTGTGTGTGTGTTGTCACAGTGTTGTGTTGTATGTGAGCAAACGGCTGTTTCGTTGACTGTGAATTACGTGTAATTGTTTTTACGGGTACCTCCCAATCGCACTACGTGTCAACAGCGATACATGTCGTTATGACATCGTAGCTCTACCGATACGCACCCTGGTTATTCATTCATATATGCATGTCTGAGTTATTCAAGGAAGGGCGTGTTTGAAGATTTGACTGAATGCAGAACCGTGACTCATCACAAATCACACATAATCACACTGCGCACACCGACACGCACGTACGCACACAAGCATGTGGGTATGCTTTGCACACACACGCACACGCCGCAAACACACACACTTGTTGAACCTGGTGTGTTCCAGAAGTAACACCACCATGATGTTTCATGTCTGGGCTGGAGGTTTGTCTATAGTCCTCAAGCCTGGTCCAACCCGAGATCGTACAATCAAGGTAGAGCGGTGGCCTAACTGTGACGCGTCCGCCAAGGAAGCGAGAGAATCTGAGCGCGCTGGTTCGAATCTCACACTCGCCGGTATTTTCACCCCCTGCTTTACTTTGAGTGGTGGTCTGGACGCTAGTCACTCGGATGAGACAGTGATAAACCAAGGTCCCCCGATGGGCAGCATTTTCTTGGAGCACGTCGAAGGGTTGCCAATGGCAAGTTCGGGAAGAAAAAAAAATCCACTCTGATACACATGTGTATGTGTACGCCGGCATCGATTACGTGTGTATACATATGTATGTGTACATAATTACATGCATATATATGAATGTGTATCAGTTGTGTGTGTGTGTGTGTGTGTCACAGTGCGCGCGCACGCGCGCACATGTATGTTTGTGCGTGCCTCCGTGTGCGGCGTATGTGTTGAGGGTAGCTGTTAGGTACACATGTGTGTTAAAATGTATGTATGCATAGTGTGTGTGTGTGTGTGTGTGTGTGTGTGTGTGTGTTTAGTCACATTTTAGCGTGTCAGTGTATCAGTGTAACATTGATGTAATGTGTTATGTCACAGTAAACAAAAGTGTTTTTGTAAAGCACCTAAAGCAGATTTCTGGATAGTGTGCCGTATATAAGTATCAATTATTAACCGAGCACACTATATAACGGCAGCTGTCAGTCGGCTCTACCAGGTAGTCAGCCTGTTGTGGAAAGTGACTCAAGAGTTTGGTGTCCGACCGAAGATATAGGCAGTATTCACGTATCAATGATAGTAAATATGATAATAGTAATAACAATAACAATAGTCTTCCCTTTCGCCCACCTTCACACCACTGGGATAATTCCACGGCTGTTGCCAGCCATAACAACGTGACTTCCAAGATGAACTGCCCGCCTCGCCGGCTCAGTTGAAAGTAACCATGTAGTGTTCGCTGGGGTGGAGGTGGAGAAGAAAAAGACTCGAGTATTCTGTGATTGATCCAAATCCTATGTTCTCCTTACTTGTGAAGCATGCACACACACACACCACCCCCTCTCTCTCCATGTATAAATCCAAGGTAAAGCCTGGAGTGAACTGCTTAGTGGTGGAAAACAAAGTCAGGGAACAACTAAACAACCCTTGCGTTATTTCAAAATAACTTTGAAAAGATATAAAAGGTATATAAAAAAAAAAAGTAGGGGGACGGAGGGGGGTGGGGTGGGGTTGCCGGGGGGTGCGGGAGGAGCACTAATGTACATACATAACGGCCTTGCAGCCGGACACAGATGATTATCGGGTCAGTTGGGGGGGGGGTTCCAACTTGAGGTGTGAGGTGTGAGGAGGGAGTTGTGGGGAGAGGAGGGGGAGAGGAGTCAGTGACAAAGGGGCGGAGACTGATGAGTTTCCGTGGACAGATCAGTGAGAGGAAAAGCTTCCCTCCGCCCCCCTCCCCTTGTGGCACTGACACGCATACATTACAGCCACACCACGTGTTGCCAATCTCCCTTCACTTTCTGCCTCCATCAATAGTGCACGGGCTGTCAGTGTCACATCAAAGCGCTCACTATGGATGCACACACACGTGTCACGTCAGTATCCACCTCCTCATCCTCACCCCCCCCCCTCCGCCTCTGCGCAAGCATATGTGCGCAAACGGCAACCCAATACACAAACACATACATTCCAGTAACAATCAAGGATTATTGGTGTATATCCTAAACACAAAAAGTTGCATCTGTGACTACCTGTGACGACACGCAGGCACAAAAAAGCCTGTGAATGGCGACGGAGACAATTCAGTGGACTCGACTGGGGGATTCCATACGTTTTCTGCATGGTCTGCCAACTGAGGCGGTTCTGCCACACAGCTGCGATTCTGGGATGAGTGAGACTATGGTGGGGTCCTTGTAGTTCAGTGAGTCTCGTTCACTGGTCGCAAGTGTTCCGTGAAGCGGTCGTGCAAGGTGCGGCCAGTTTCGACCCCACACAATTTGCCCGGCACACAGCCGGGCGCAGGTCGAGATGTACACTATGTTGGGTGACCTGCAGTTGAGTGCATATCACACAACAAACTTGCCCGCGGGACACTGGACTAGTTCCATTTTCCCCAGAGCCCCCTCTCATTGCCTCCAAAAGAGATCGGAACATCAGAAGCATGGCAGTTTGATCCTTCATGCCCACTGAGGAACCCATGATTGAGTATACCCCATGGCTGCAAACCCTGTGACTGCAAACTAGCTGTCCCTACATTGACACTTGCAACATTTTCACAGGTCCAGTGGGCAAGTTTGCATTGTTACATGTGTATGTGTGACTATGTTCTGCTGCCAACATTGTTCAGTGCTTTTGTATGTGTAGACCTTGTGAAGATTTACTTTGCCCAGTGCTGGTGCCATACTTTATACCGTGGCCAATCTGTTATCTGTATAGCATTGATTAGTGTGTGCACGCGTGTGCGTGTGCGCGCGCGCGAGTGTTTGTGCAGTGCGTGTGTGTTCGCGCGCGCATCAGTTAAAAAAGAGAGAGAAAATGAACTGAATAATCATATCAGCGGAGTCAGGGTTTGGCGGGCCTGGATTATTACTGACCCCCCACCCCGGCCTCACCACTTCTTCCCAATCTCTTCACTCTGCTTTGAGATGTGGTCCGGACGCTGCCGTGGTCTTTTGCGGGATAACAGAGACAAGTAAACCTAGGTCCTGTGTGCAGCCTGTCAGTTGTGCAAATGACTGTTTGTAAAGCTGCGAACAGCGGTGAACAAACCGTTACCCCCTAACCATCTCCTCCGAGTTCTTAGCAATTTCACTCCATGCAGCGGCACTGATCACATCGTGTCTCTGTAACAGTGATCTTTGCAAGCCTTGTCCCACAAGATGGTGACTCCTAACTTCGAGAGATAATCTGTCGTCCGATCTAAGTTTGGAAAGAAATGATAGTTCGTGAAGAGTACGGTCCCTTGATCAGGACGCACGCAAAAGGTGTCAGAATGAACGTTGAGATCTCTGCCAACAATTAAAAACACAGAAAAGAAAAAAGGTTAGATAACGCTCGTATGTGTCTATTTCCGGCCGCACGCATGTGAAAAATTTGTGGCAGGCACGCACGATTTTTTGTTTGATTTTGTGCATGGGTAGTGTAGTGTCAGTGTGAACACCCCTCAGCGATGTGGTAACAGGATTTCTCACGTTTTTTGTTTGTTTTTCTCACATCTGCACGACAGTCGTGCGTGGCAGTGTGTGTTAATATATGTGCCTGTGGATGGGATGGTTTTCCCCCCTGCCTGTCACAATCACCTCGCACTCCTGATCAAAGCAATACATGCATGAGAAGCTGATGAAACGGAGGTATTTTCTAGTCTGCAAAGGAAGGTTGGGTTCATCTGTGGCTTAATGACTGCATCTTCTCTCCCAGGCACACATCAGTCAACATTTACATCACATTTAGTCTTGTACACATGAAACAACTTCTCATTCATTTACTGTCTGCTGATTCACAATCTGATTTACACATTCGCACTCTTCCATTTTTGCATACGTGACATAATCAAACACCCAACAATGAATGTGGATGAGTTATTGCACATGAAGAGTGATGCATGAGAAAAAGACACACACACAACTTAGAATGGGGTGGTGGGGGATTGGGTGGAGTGATCATCTACCATAGCACAAGTAAAAGAAATTACAAACTACTAAAGAAACAACAGAAACCATGAAAGATAATACACTGACAGAAAAACAACAATTAAAAAGAAAAGACAAAAAAGGCCAGCAAACACATTTAAACCAGAAAGCAAACACAATACAGCTTTCTATATGTGGTAGCACTGCTAACAAAAACAACAACTAAAGTACTGAAACATATAAGCAGGCTTTGACACATAGAATCACTCACAATCAAAATATTCTCTTAAAAGTATCAATAAAATTCAAGTTCCCATTTACTGTTCATTACTTTCCATTTCCTGTTTAACAAACACCTAATCAAAGATCTAGGTACGGTAGTGAACCACTGACCCCATTTCATCTCTTTATTGGACAATTACTTTTTTATAAACCAAAGAGAACAAGTAATCATTCAAACATTGTAGTGTTTTTTCATGTTGGACTGCAATCTGTTTAAACTCCTTCCTCTACCCCCATTGCAATGAAGGTTCTCTTCAAACATATTACATTATTTTCTTCCAATAAATTACAAAATGATACAAATCATCGGAGCACACAAGCCGTTGTGGCAAAGTGGTTAGCATCACAGATTAAAAGATAGGGGGATACAAGTTCCATTCCCTGTGCAGGTGGGGGGGTGGGGGTGGCGGGTGGGGTTCCCCGCAGCTGGCTCCCAGAGAGAGTTGAGTGTGCTATGGGATTAAATGGAAAGACTAGGACCACACAGTCAAATATCATCCTCTTTATCGATATGTCTTTGGATGTGTTGCTAAAATTTCCTAACCAACATTGCAAGTGTTTGTATCTTTCAGGCCTGGTTAATATTGGGACAAAAAAAGAAAAAGAAAAAAGTCCTAAATTTTGTGCCCTTTAATGCCCTGTTTCCATTTCCATGCATAATAATTGATGTGTGCAGGGTGATCAAAGAAGGGTGTGTCTGTTGTTTGTTGTTTTCTCACTGATATTTGCTGACATGTACTTTAAATCAGCTGAAAGAGAATTTTCTGTTTTGGTTGCAGCAGACAATAAAGTATTTTAAATGGAATTGAATTGAACCGAATTGAATGCTTAGGGTGTGGCTGTGTACTAGGGACATGGAATGAGAGTGATGCTGCTGAATGGTTCACATGTGGCACAAAAAAATATTGATAAAAATCAGCAAACAAAAACAAACAAAAAAACCCCCAAAAAACAAAACAAAACAAAACAAAAAAACACACAAAAAGGAAGAAGAAAAGCTACTTTCTATATAAAACTTCTAACAATGATGGTTGCAAAAATGTCAATACAAGAAAGAAATATTGAAACATATGCAAACCATCTTTTTTTTCCTTCTGTTATGGCTGTTTGGCTCATTTAGCATTTTTCCAAAGGCTTTGACAACAGTCAATGGCCTGCACAAATACACACATGTCCAATCTGCCATGCAAGGGTTGCAGGAACTCAGATCTTCATCTTCACCATCTGATCTGTTAGTTCTTGAGAGCTTTCCGCTGACAGCTCCATCTCTGAAAACTGCTTTGTTAGCCACTGGTCCAGGTTCTCCTTACTTGTTGATTTACTCGCTGATGCTGTAACAAACAACACACATGTGCACAGTTCATTATGTTTATCTGCAAAATCTGTGTCAGCAAGTGTTTGGTAACAGAACTGAAACTGAGGAGTTTCATTCATTCATTTGCTTTATAACCCAGACAACAACTGCAGCCATACCAGGACTGTAACATGTTTAAAATCAATGCCAAGTACATGAATTAAAAACCAACATCAAAATATATAACCAAAAGTTTTGAAAAACTGAAAGAACAGAGTTTTTTAATTTTTTATTTTTTTAATTTTTTTAAGGATCATGTAAAAAGCTGACATTTATTTTTGCTTGTGTAGTTCATATAAAATTCAAACACAAACCCGTCATCTGAAAAAACCACCACCAACAACAACTGCAAAACAACACAGTTCATGATACAGTACCTTTAGCTCTTTAACTCTCTCCATACGAACGGCGAAAGAGACGACGTTAACAGCGTTTCACCCCAGTTACTAATCATCAAAATATTGCAAGCAGAAGGCTCTTATACTGAAGACGTGAATGTTGACAAAGAATACCACAATTCTGACGACGGAAGCTAAAGGTTGGGTCATTCAGACACCCACTGGACATCCGAGGGGTCTGTGTAGAGGAGAAGAGAGGACTGGCCGTACTGAGTGAGTTAAGGCAAGTAAGACAAGGCTGTGCTCAGGATGTCAACCCTTATGCCAAATTCATCATCCACAGATGACAGAACCCCCCCCCCTCCCAAAACCCCCCCCAAAAAAAACAACACCACAAGTGTCCACAACATGACTACCAAATCGCCTATGGTATGAAAACTCAAACAGCACAAATAGTTATAATATGTAATAGAAAGGGGAAAAGAAAGTAAAACATGTCAAAGCTTCATGGAATATTAGAAGGGGGAATGGACTGGAAGGGCAGAAGAAGGTAGACAATAGTGAAACTGAAAGAAGAAAAATGCTGAAAACAGAACAGAAATGGGGCATTTCTAGGACACAATTTCCAGAAGGTGGGGGTGTTATAGATTTATCCTGAAAGTTCCCAGCATCCCATGGGAAGTGGGGGATGGGGATGGGAGGGGGAGCTGACCTTGAATTTCAATGGGGATCACACTATACTTATGGACATTCACTACATTAATCACAAGCATTGAAAAGTGGATGTAAGACATGAACTATTGCAAGCATTTTTTTAAATGCCAAATAACGACATTGACCTTTCACCTCTCACCCATTTACCTCATCTGACAATACCATAATGAGGAGACTGACAAGGTCTTACACATACCAACCCCCAAATCAGGTTTGGTTCCAATACTTGTGAGTACAGAAAAAAAATTGCTAATGTTAAAGTTTACTGTGAAAACACAGACAACTGACACAGTGTGAAGAGGAACTTACTGAGTAACTGTTTACATGTGCACGCGAGTCAAAAAGACAATCATTTCAAATTACCATCTATTTCCATTCAAATCAGGAGGAAAGTGGCAGAAAGTTTAAGACGCTTATCGGCCAATACAGTGTCCATGTGGGTCTAGGTTTGAATCCCAGTCTTCCCCTCTCTCCAAAGTTTGACTGGATAATCAAATTGAGTGTCCAGTCATTTAGATGACATTGCAAACTGATGTCTCAAGTGCAGCATGCACCTGACACAGAAAAAGAACTCATGGCAACATAAGCAGTGGTCCTCTGGCAAAATTCTGGAAAAGAAATCCACTCTGATAGGTACACAAATATATGCATTGGCTCAAGGCCTAAGTGCATTCAGTTATGCTGCTGGTCAGGCATCTGTGTAGCAGATGTGGTGTAGCATAGATGGATTTGTCCAAATGCAGCGACGCTTTCTTGAGAAACTGAAATCGACTGAAAACTGCACAGAAGAAACTATGTTACAAACAGTAAATGTTTGAAGAATAAAGAAAAAACCAATGACAAAGTTCTGCACAGAAGAAAAAGAAAAAAAAAATCGACAAAATCAACCATTTAGCATATGATGTAAAATTCTTAAACATTGAATTCACCACTGATACTAATAGACTCTCATATTATGACATATGTATGCAAATGAAGCACATGACAAAACCTTGGAATATCTTTCCATGTGTTAAGCACTTATCTGAGCACATACAACAGAGAGAGAGAGAGAGAGAGAGAGGGTAAGAGTCAGTGTTTTCTGTTGCACTGTTCAGCACGTATGTATAGTTCTGTAGAAGAACCTTCCTCCTCCTTCTTGTTCTTCCTCCCCCTCCTGTGTCAGGTCAGGTCATTAGATCTGCTACTGGTAACCTGTAATCCAGTACAACCTGTTCAGGGTCGGGTTGCTGGCGACTAAACCGGCACTCCCACCGCTCCCTTCCGGGACTGGTGAGGCGGGTGGCTAGACACCCTTATGGAGATCCATAAAAGGAGGTTGACTCAGGAGAGCCACCGACGGCCATCTAGCTCCACCGTGCTGTGTGCATGCCACACGCAGTTGGCCCCTGGGGTGTGTCTACCCATGCATGCGAAGTCTGGATCCGGCAGAATCTGCGGAAGAAACCTATCGGTTCAATGGAGAGGAAGGCGGTTACAGCAACGCACTGTGGAGTGCAGAGAGCAAGATGAGACACCGAAAGGATATCTTGGTCATCCACTGCATCCGTGCTCATCCTCCAGTCGTCTCGACTTAGTCTTGCCACTGGAAATTGGTGGACCCGGACAAGAGAGTGAGGTCGACTCCTCTTCACTTTAAACAAACTCATCGCGCAAGTCATCAGTCATCCAAAATGACCTTTCATCCTTCATCATTTCATCACCCCCAAGTCCTGTGGCGACAGGCGAGCGACAAAACGACAGGTTTTGGTACACTGGCAGTCGCAGCCGCAGACCTGCATGCAGGCGGCTCAGGCCATAGGGTCGTTCTTCATCGACAGGAGCAGCGATGGAGCTCGGCAGCCGTCTGAGCAGCCCTCTTTAGGAATGCACTGCTCACCTCCCTGGCATGAGGAAGGGGCTAGAAAAGGTGCCCTAAAAATTGCCTGCTCCATATCATCCTGGCCAGCATACCGCGGCTGGCGGGGACCCTACATCAGCGGTCGAAACAAGAAAGAAAAGAAAAAAACAAGGATCGTTCCTCTCACCATTGGTGCTTGGAACATAAGGACTCTCCTGGACAGAGATAACGCGGACAGACCCCAAAGGAGAACGGCACTAGTTGCATCTGAACTCGCCAGATACAACATTGACATCGCAGCCTTGAGCGAGACTCGGCTTGTAGGCGAAGGCGAGCTCTGTGAACAGGGATCTGGTTACACCTTCTTCTGGAGTGGACGAGGAAGCGAAGAGCGACGTGAGGCTGGCGTTGGTTTTGTAGTTGTCAGCAAGCTAGCTGGAATCCCAAAGGGAGTCAACGATAGGCTTATGGCCATGAAACTCCCACTGGCATCTGGCCAGAAGCACCTCACCATTGTCAGTGCCTACGCCCCAACCATGACCAACCCGGATGAAGTGAAGGCGAAGTTCTACGAGGACCTTCAGTCTGTCATTGCTGCTATCCCTAAAGCAGACAAGCTCATCATTCTTGGGGACTTCAATGCTAGAGTTGGCTCTGACTACATCTCCTGGGATGGAGTGACTGGAAAGCACGGTGTGGGCCACTGCAACCCAAATGGATTGCTTTTGCTTCAGACCTGTGCAGAGCACGAACTGCTGATAACCAACACAGTTTTCTGCCTCCCTACCCATAAAAGGACGTCATGGATGCACCCTCACTCAAAGCATTGGCATCTCATCGATTATGTCATCGTCAGGAAAAGGGATAGGCAAGATGTACGTGTAACAAACACCATGTGTGGCGCCGAGCGTTGGACAGACCATTGCCTTGTAGTCTCAAAGCTGAATATTCGAATCCAGCCCAAGAGACGCCCCCAAGGCCAGAAAGCTCCAAAACGGCTCAACATCGCTAAGCTGAAAAACATCACCATCAAACAGTCCTTTGTGGAGCTGTTGGAAGATCGTCTGGAATCCGCCTCTCTGGACAACCAGAATGTGGAGTCTGACTGGAGGACCCTACGTGAGCTGATCTACAGTACAGCTTCAGAGACCCTGGGACCCATGACCAGAAAGCACAAAGACTGGTTTGATGAAAACTGTGATGAAATCAAGCAGCTTCTGGATGAGAAACGCCGTCTGCATCAAGCCTACCTGAGCAACCCAAAGTCCACATCAAAAAAGGATGCGTATGATGCCATCCGCAGGACTGTTCAGCAAAAGTTACGCCAGATGCAGGATAAGTGGCTGAGTGACAAAGCTGATGAGATCCAGGGATATGCTGACAGGCACGATATGAAGAGGTTCTATGATGCCTTAAAAGAAGTCTACGGCCCCACATCCGCAGGATCATCCCCCCTCCTCAGTGCAGATGGGAATACCTTGATCACCGAGAAGGAGAAAATTCTTGAACGCTGGGCTGAGCACTTCAGCAGTGTCTTAAATCGCCCTTCCTCCATAAATGATGAAGCCATAGACCGTCTCCCACAAGTCCCCATCAACGAAGCACTGGACGATCCGCCAACACCTCTTGAGACCCAGAAAGCAATCCGTCTGCTATCCAGTGGCAAAGCACCTGGCTCAGACTCCATACCAGCAGAGGTCTACAAGGATGGAGGCACTGTGCTGACTGAGAAGCTCCATCAGCTGTACTCACTCATGTGGAAAGAAGAGACGATCCCCCAGGATTTTAAAGATGCATCTATCATTCACTTGTACAAGCGAAAGGGGAACCGGTAAGCCTGTGATAACCATCGGGGCATTTCCTTGCTCTCCATTGCAGGCAAGATACTTGCCAGGATCCTACTAAACCGCCTCAAAGCACACCTTGAGCAAGGTCATTTGCCTGAGAGCCAATGTGGATTCCGGAAAGAGCGCGGAACCACCGACATGGTGTTTGCTGCAAGGCAGCTGCAAGAGAAATGTCAGGAGCAAAATACTGATCTGTTCTCCACCTATGTTGACCTCACTAAGGCCTTCGACACGGTGAGTAGAGAGGGACTGTGGACGATCATGGCCAAGTACGGATGCCCTCGGAAATTTATTTCCTTGGTCAGCCAATTCCATGAAGGCATGCAGGCTCGAGTCCAGGACAATGGCGAAACATCTGCTCCTTTTGCTGTCACAAATGGTGTCAAGCAAGGCTGCGTCCTGGCTCCAACGCTGTTCAGCCTCATGTTCTCTGCAATGCTTACTGATGCCTTCAGAGATGGCGATGTTGGAATCGGCCTAAAGTACCGAACAGATCAGAAGGCTTCAAGCAAAAACGAAGGTCATGACAGACATCATCAGAGACTTTTTGTTTGCTGATGATTGTGCCCTCAACGCTGGATCTGAAGCTGACATGCAACTCAGCGTCGACAAGTTTGCCACTGCCAGCAGGAACTTCGGCCTTACCATCAGCACGAGGAAAACTGAAGTTCTCCATCAGCCAGCCCCAGGGAAACCCTACGTTGAGCCCAACATCACAGTCAACGGTCAGAGACTCAGTGCGGTGGAGCGGTTCACATACCTTGGCAGCACACTGTCATGAAATGCGAGCATCGACGATGAAGTGAACGTCAGGATTGCAAGAGCAAGCTCAACTTTTGGTAGACTGTATGCAAATGTCTGGAACAGAAGAGGCATTAGTCTTGAGACCAAGCTAAAGGTCTACAGAGCAGTAGTTCTCCCCACACTACTGTACCCCTGCGAAACTTGGACAGTGTACCAACGACATGCCAAGAAGCTGAACCACTTCCACACAACATGCCTCAGGACAAGACAGGACCCCAGACACAGAGGTGCTCGCAAAAGCCACCCTTCCCAGCATCTTCACCATCCTGATGAAGTCCCAGCTTCGCTGGGCTGGAGACGTGGCGCGCATGCCAGACCATCGGCTGCCCAAAAGGCTCTTCTATGGCGAGCTGCAACAAGGGAAGAGATCACACGGAGGTCAGAAGAAGCACTTCAGAGATACTCTGAAAGTCTCTCTGAAAGCGTTTGATATCAACCCTGACTCCTGGGAGGAATCTGCAGTGGACCGTGACAAATGGCGCGCTGTTGTGCACAAAGGCGCCAAGTTGTGCGAGGCCAACAGGACTGCTGCAGCTGTTCAGAAGAGGCAGGCCAGAAAGTCACGGGCAAACAAGCTCCCTGACAATGATACGCCTGTCTTTGTCTGCCCCAACTGTCAGCGAACATTTCGTGCGCAGATTGGACTATTCAGCCATCTGCGCATTCACAGATAGATTCAAGAGCATCCTCCCCCCCCCCCCCACTACCACCCTCCCCCATCCCCAAGCTGGATGACAACGATGGTCATCATCGATCTCGATGGACACACCACCATAGTTCTGTATGGCAACTAATTCCACAAACAGGAAATGAATGGATAAGGGTTATAAAAAAAACAATATTTCAATAAGCATGATGATAGACTGTGATCACAACTGATGAGAGAAAACATTACCAATGAATTCTGAAGCAAAAACTATTCCAAAGCTTCAGTTATCACTTATTTTACTTATTTAAAAAAAAAGTTACTTTGTACAAAGTAGGTCTTCCTTACCTTTCGGAGCATGATGCACGTTTTCTGTGTTTCTGGCCTCAAGAAGTTCTATCATCTGAGGCAAGCTCAGTGTCTCCAAATACTCAAGTTCCTGCAGGAAGGCATGACTGCTATCACTCTCATCCTTCGGAGGACCAGTAACCCTTGAGCCGTTTCTCTGCTCCAGGGTGCAACTCTTACCATTCAGCAATATCACAGGATGAATACTTCTCAACTTTTCGGAGATCAAAAATTCGTGTGTTATAGAGCAAAAAGAATCAGCTTCAAGTTCATATTGGATGGAATGACTGGTTCTCTGTTCCAGTGTGTCGGTCTCACAGCTTGATAACATCGCAGAAGGGGGCTGTGATTGAAAGCCAACATAATCAGCTTCAAGTTCCTGTTGATTGAAATGACTGGTTCTCTGTTCCAGTGTGTCGGTCTCACAGCTTGCTAACATCACAGAAGGGGGCTGTGACTGACAGCCAACATAATCAGCTTCAAGTTCCTGTTGATTGAAATGACTGGTTCTCTGTTCCAGTGTGTCAGTCTCACAGCTTGATAACATCGCAGAAGGGGGCTGTGACTGTAGGCCAGAATAATCAGCTACAAGTTCATGTTGACTGAAATGACAGGTTCTCTGTTCCAGTGTGTCAGTCTCAGAGCTTGGTATCAGAGAAGCGGGACCAGCTTTCGCAGATGAGAGAAGGGGGTCATTTTTCAGGAACTCTTCAACTTCAATGGGCCTGTCAAAAAATAAACACTTTCATTATGTCTTATGATCAGTACCACACACACACACATTACAAAAGTGGTGTAAGCAAGCTTTTAGTTCCACTGAAAAGCCTTCATTAGCACCACATAAGATGTACTAATTAGTGAAAACATCAGTAAACTGAAAAATGCTGCACATTACAATCAAATCTGTATTGCAACACACATATATATTATGAAATATAAGATATATATATATATATATATATATATATATACACATATATATACAAAAAAAAGCAACAAAAAAAAGCAGACACACCATGTACAGTTCCATTATGTATAATCATTGGTCATCATTTTTGTGTCCATCACCTTTCTTATAATTTTTTATCACATGTAATTGTAAGTGATTCAGTAACATACCTGTATTTTTATTTGTTAATGCAGATAATTATGGATCAGTCATTAGTCACAAAGATGACCACACACAAAATGATTGCTGCATAGCTTCACACACAGATATGTTTTTTTGTTTGTTGTTTTTAAAATTTCATTTGTCTGATTCTTTTTCAAAATATCTTTCTGTGTATCACTGTTCATACATACAAATACATACACATATATACATACATACATATATATAATTTCAAATGATTTAACTGCTCTATCTTACTGTTTCTGACTGGAACTCGGTGGAAGTGAGTGTGAAAGTCCAGCTTACTTGAACTTTGTAGTGTTTGAGGCCTTGGTAGGCCTGTCCGTTGTTATTTTTGGTATAAAAATTTTTTTTTGTGGCATACATGGACTACCTATTAATTTCAGTATTTGTGACATTCTGGATTGTATAGTGTGGGTAGACTGGGCCAGTGTGCTTACAATGACAACATCATGAACATGCAACCACGGCTGAAAACCAGTCAAACATTAAAACCAGACAGCAGGAAATTCAACAATGTAAGATAATAAATGTTACTATTTGTAGTAGTATTACATTATTAGATGACCAGTTCAAAATAAAGGGAGATTTCTCTGATCTCCCAGGTCAACAAATGTTGATCTGGTCTTTGTAAAAAATAAACATGGCTTTGAAAACCTTGTATTCTTTCCTCCAGTGGGAAAGAGCCATCATGTTACAATTTGTTTTGATTCACAACTGTCAGGTAAAGTTGAAATGAAGAAATAAAGTGGGTTGAAAAGTATATGTGGAACAAAGGAGACAATGAAGGGGCTATATATGAACCTTGCCATGAGTAACTGCGCACTCTGATAGTTACTAAAAAAAAAAAAATCCTAATGACCAGTCAAAAGGCAGTCAAAACCCATCCCCCCACCGAAAACGCGGGAATATGACTACCATCATATGGCTGGGGTAAAGAAAAAAAAAAAGGTCATACAATTCAGTTAAAGTCCAACACGTGAAAACGGGTGCAAGAACACAGAAATCGAACATCCGATTCTTGATTCAGATGTAGTGCTGAACCGACAAGACTTACCACTTTACAACCGATGGTGTTGTTTTTCTCTCTTTTTTAACTCCATGTCCACGCATCGCTACCTCTGAATAACTATCCGGAGAAAACTTCGGTTTCACCATATTCTTTGTCTCGAACACGGACTGTCCTGTATGTCGCTGACTCGGTTTTTCATTCGTTGTGGCGAGACAACGGATTTGAAAATATGATTTCCGGCCCGCCTGACTATCACTATTGACCGGAACCAAAGAAAATCACATGAACATACACACCGGTACAGGTACAGAATTTGGGTTTGTTTGTTTTTTGTGTGTTTTTTGTTTGTTTGTTTGTTGTTTTTTTAAGCCTTTTTGGTTTTTCAACGCCCCTTCTTAATATAGAAATAGTTTAGGGTTGCGTACATGCGTATGAAATTTTTTAAATGTTCATTCATCAAACTCAAATGGTTTTATTAATGATTTAGAGTCATTGTCTAGAACATTCTTGAACTTGTCAATAGTTTTAGCTATTTTTGTTGAATTATTCAGTGCATTCCATCCTTTAACTGCTCTAAAGCTAAAAGAAAACTTACGAATATTTGTTCTGCAAAATTTTGTGAAAAGGTTAGTATTTGAACTTCTGGTAACATGGAGTTTGTTAGTGGAAAAGAAGGTGCAGGGGTCAGTGTCAACCATTTTATTAATTATCTTGAATACTTGTATCATGTCTCCTCTATATCTTCTGTATTTTTGTGAATGCAAGTTTAGTTGTCTCAAACGGTTTTGGTAGTCCAAATCTCTTAACTCTGGTACTCATTTTAGTTGCTCTCTTTTGCACCTGTTCAACTGCTTTAGACTGTCTTATTAGTCTGGGATACCAAATTATACTGATTACCATATTCCAAAACTGGTCGAACAATTGTTTTATAGAGGTTGACAAAAATGTCCTTATCCATAAATGTAAATGTTCTCTTAATAATACCCAATACTTTATTGGCTTTATTTATCACAGCCTGAATGTGGCCATCAAAAGAAAAATTTTCATCAAATATTACTCCCAGGTCTTTTTCTTCATTGCATTCTGAAATAACATTAGAGTTTGTGCCATCAATTTTCATTATATAATTCTTTTTTGGATTATACGTGGAAGTCAACACATTACTTCAGCAACTAGGGAAGGTGTGCCAAACTGCGAACGATCCAGTCGAAGCGACCAGCTCAACGTGTGTACTGTAGAGATAACATGTCATTCGGCGATAGTCACTAGTTCTCTTGTTTTTGAACTCAGTGAGGCTTTCTCCGACTGGCCAGTTGTACCGTCGGCCAGGAAAAGTTCGTCTGCTCTTTCTTTTCAACGTTTTGTCGACGTTTACACGTATCTTCCACCAGAATATCCCATGCACTGGGTATTATATGGTGAAGTGTGGGGTAATATATTTTTAAAGACTTCTCCCGCACACATGAAGTTTTTGAAATGGCAGGGGGGGGGGGGGGGGGGGGGGGGGTAAATGCGAACGCGTAAGTCAAATTGCGAACGATGGCTTTGGGTACATGGAGACAATTAAAACTGAAGCAGGTCTTTCAAGACTCAATAGACACTGGGATAACATATTATTCAGTGGAACACCGCACCAGACAGTTGTATTGTTGGTTTTGATCACACATGCACACTGACAGGCACTCTCAACACACACACCCCACACCGCGCACTGACACATTCTTTTGATGAAGCTCTGTAACTATGCTGCATCAATCGTTCGCAAATAGACTTACGGGCTGACGTCCGTCAAAATATCCAGTGTAGTCTAACTGCAAACGACACTACTGATTTTGCAGACTGTTCCTGTCAAAACTGATGTTTTGATCTGTCACCAATAAAACGGTGCTTACTGCTTAAATTATCCCAGCACTGGTAATGCGCATTCAACCGTAACTCGCCCGATCAAACTGAATCAACTATTTCAGTATAAACTGTGTCTAAGTTCAAGTCCTACAACTTGCTTCCTTTGATTTTAGGATTTTGAGAGAACGTTTGTAACCTTGGACGGCGGCAGTGGTGCGCGACGCCGGAGAAGAAAGAGCGCGGAAATAGCCAGCAATAGCTGATATTTGAATGGTTCTTGGAAATGGATACATGATTCGTTAAGCCACTCAGTAGAACAACTTAAGGTCGAAGCAGACGTTTAATTGTGAAATGCAACCGTTACGCCCATCGCACACGGGGCGTCGAAGCAGCAAGTTTCACGCGACAAGCAGCAAAAACGTGCAGCGCCCCTTGTGCGAGGTATTCAGGCAGCAAGAGTCGCGCTGCCATGCAGCAAGATCGCCGTTGCCGCGCGTCAAAATCCTCGACAGGACTTGTCCTATTTCCCCGCGACAAAAGAGACGGACGTGCGTGGAACAACCAATCACGAGAGCCGCTCGTTTCACGTGACACAAAATGGTTGACATCGTTTGGACTCGATTCATTCGTTTGACGTTGCTCAATTAATCATGAAAACAAAGTGTTTTGGAAGTAAACGATTAGACTGTTTGGATGAAAAGATTGTCATTACATCTGAACGCATGTCTGTTTAAGAATGATTTCTGTGAGTGCCCCAAAAATGCTGACTTTCTACTTTGAACAGCAACTCACATGGTAACATTTGTAATTCCTGCCTGAGAATATTCTGAGAACGAAAGTATCTTTGACTGAAATTGTAAGGATAACTGGATTTCCAAATATCTTTTAGAGCTGTACACACTTCTTCTTTATTTCCACACACACACATCATGTGCAAGTAAACACACACACACACCACCACCACACAAAAATACGACTGAACATTCACACAAACCCTACTGAATACACAAACACACACACCACACCACATCACACACTCACACAAACAGTACTGAACACACACACACACACACACACTGTACCACACCACACACAAAAACATGACTGAACTCTCAAACAAACAACACTGAACACACACACACACACAAACACCACTGAACACTCACACACACACTACTGAGCACTCACACAAATACTACTGAACACACACACACACACACACACAGAGTCATTCCTTTATTTACGCCTTCATCCACATGCTCACTGTGTAGACACTGAGAGCACATAAATAACAATAGACATAATAATAATAGACATAATACATGAATATGTAAAATCAGATATTTGAGTTCTGCAATTTTGACAGTTCACTGATCCTGAAGTAATGTGCTGGGATAACCAACAAATCAACTGAAACAAATATTGATTGCAACCATAACTAATTTTTTTATTATTTTTTATTATTTTTTACTGGAGTGTTATTTTCCCAATATTGATTACAAATGTTGGTTGCAGCTTAAATTGAATGTTTGTAAACAGTCAGAATACAAATATCATGCTGACAGCAGTTAAGTGTGACTATTTCCCCATGAAATCACAAATATTAGCATGAAATTATGATCAAATATTGGTGAACTACTGATTTTAGAGAGCATGTTAACTTTCTTATCAATCATAATTATGATTTATTTTGATATTATTCTAACATAGCTTTTTATATCAAAATTAGTTAATGTACATGGCTGACCAGATATTACAATATTACAATATATCCCCTACAGCAATCAGTTGTTTGTAAGCAGGCATACAGCATATGTTAAGCTGAGTAAAACAAAGTGTGAGATATATACATGTGGTAAACTGACTGCAGGTTAGTGTGATTTTCAATTTATTTCCCCCCAAGTGAAACAAATACTGAATGCAGCATTATTTATTATGTGGAGCTATTTTCTCAACACTATTTACAAATGTTGGCAGCAACCTAAATAAAATGTTTGTAAGCGGACAGAATACAAATATTATGGGATTTATGCTGATTGTAGCTAAGTGTGAATATTTTCTCATACAAATAACAAATATTATCAGTATGATTAGTGTTTAGTAAACAACTGATTTCAGATAGCATTTTAACTTCACTTCCTCTCATAGTTCTAATTTGATTGTCTTTTGACATAGCTTATCATCCATCATAGGTCTGAGTGCAATCAAAGATTTACCTGCCTGATTTCACCTTCAGCCCCCTACCTTCACCTGAAATAAACATTAGCCAGCTGTTTGTTCTTACAGTGTTTGCCAAATGACTTGTCATTATGTATATCAGTGTGTTTTTTTTATTTATAACACTGTTTGATAACTTACACACCGTTGTATAATATCAGTGTGTTTTGATGTTTTCAATTGTAACTTGTGTTACTTCCTATTGGAGAACTGTTGGTTCAACACAAATACATGCTTACATAATTGATTTATCCTTCATGGTCTGATTGCAATTGTAATTTCTTATCTTTCTTTTCAAACCATTTTGTTTGGAACTGTAAAATGTTGGAATCTGATTGTATCTGCAGTTATAACAGGCACAGTTTATTTTATGAAGCTGTGCAACTGATATGGAGAAGAAAAGAATTGTAACAATTGCATGTACAGGATTCTCACACATAAACACTAATGTAAATGAAAGATGTAACAACCAGGTTTGGTTCCAATGTAAAATTCTTCTTAAATAAATTATGACATTTTCTTATATATAGTATATATACACTTTTTGTATCTGATTGTAAACATCAACACGTAGAGGACACACACACACACACACACACACACACACACACATATATATATATATATATATATATATATATATATATATATATACATATATATACTCACACATATTCTCTCTCACACTCTCCAGTCAAAAGATCAGTCCACCAACTCTCTCTGTGTCTCTCTCTGTGTCTCTCTGTCTGTCTGTCTGTCTGTCTGTCTCTCTCTCTATATATATGTGTGTGTGTGTGTGTGTGTGTGTGTGTGTGTGTGTGTTTAAAACTAGATTTGTTTATTTGTGATTCTGCACACTATGGCTGTGTCTGGTCACCAAGACAAAAAAATACTGTAGCCAAGTGTCTTTTGCATACCATGTAATGTTTTTGTTATTTCTAGTGTGATAGGAAAAGAATCTTAAAATAAACAAACGAGTTTAAAAAAGAAAGATGAAATAAATGAACAATCAGTCAAGAGTATAAATTGTTATCGTTGTCATGTCAAATATTTGGAATGAATGATTAAGTACAGGTAAATTAAGAAGTAAACGCATGAATCATTAAACAAATTATTAAGGCCAGACAGACAGTTGGACAGATAGACCTGTATAATGAATAGTACAATATTGGATAAACAAATACAATGCAGAATATATTCACTGAAGGAAAGGGTCAGTGAAAACTGGATGGCAAAGAAGCAAAATAGTGATAAAATTAAAACAGGTCAACAATTTAGTAGTAAACGAATAATATGAAATAATGAATAAATGCAGTTTCATGTTTATAAATAAAATGTTGATGACTTATACATGAAGTGAATAAAATGAAATCAGCGAATACATATAAATGAAGATATAAGTATGAATTATGATAAATTTATCCAGTTTATCTAATTGCATGAATGAATAGACAAGCAAAATGGCATGCTAAACAACACTGATTTTATTTCATTACATTGTTTGAGACAGTTAACAGATGAGAGATCATTTGATTGATGTAACAATTAATATAGTGACTGGTGAGTGACTGAATGATTGATCAAATGATTGATTTTGCAATGAATATCAATATCATACATGGAAAAGTGACTGAATAATAACTAATAAACAGATATACTGGACAGGGTGTGAGATGAATACATTCAAGGAAACGTGGTGATGTGTTTGAAAAAACGTCAAAAGAAAATAAAGAAACAAACAGTATAAAACAACAAAAACATGTTATATCTAAATGTTGCCCCATTTCAAATGTAAAAAATACAAAAACAACAACAAAAAACAACAACATCATCAAAAACAGTGGGGTGTATTTTCATGGCAACAGTCAACCATAATTTCCTCTTCAGTATCAACAATAAATTATCGTCAGGACGACACTGACAGCACGTGACTTTCCAAATATGGAGCGTGATGCGTGATGCGTGATGCCTGGGGAGATTTGTCGCGCGTGTGCGAGCGACACGCCTCGCTACAAGTTTCAGGCCGGCGGCGCGACAGGCATCAAAAAATGGTGCGCGGCTGTCGCTGACGCCCCGTGGGCGACGGGCCTTAAGAACGATTAGAAGTGGGGCGGTATACGAATCGTTCGCACTTACACGCTGTTCGGAATTACCCCACCACTGCTAGTGTGGGTACAAGTCGCCCGGCAAATGTTTGAAATCCGGCATATAACATCACGAGTTTGGGTAGCGTCCGGCATAGAGACGTTTATGTAATTTGCAGTGGGCGTGGGCGTGCAGCTGGGCTATGGACTGAAATACGTTTCATTTCATTTCTTTGATGCCCAGGGTCAACTGTCTGACTGTTGTCAGCATTTGTGGTTGCTAACCGGTGTAAAAAAAAAAAAAAAAAAAAAAAAAAAAAAAATCTTTCGTCTGTGAGTCTGGGATGACTCGGAGGTGCGTTTCTTTCACGCTGGTGGCAACTAGTATCCACATTTCTTCCCCTCCACTCCTCAATGTCACTGACGGAGTGAACGTCCACACCTTGTTGGGAACACTGCTCAGTCTGTCTTGTGGGGGAGAATTGTGGATATTGCCGGGCAAATTCATTTAAAAGCGATCCCTGGTGTTATTTGTACACTACAAATCAGTGCTGTTCATCCACATACCCGAAAATATAGAAAACTACAACGTCGGAAAATATGTTTTGCAAGGCCAAACATTGTGGTTGTGTGGCTGAAAGACTGACAGCCAAAGCAGTTACTCATTACATGACACGCATTGTCAGCTTGTCTGTAACTCCTTTTTTAGTTAAAAAAGAAAAAAAAAAAAAATTCTTTTTGAGTTCAGTGAATGTATGCGTTGAGTTTCTTCACTAAACTGCACCAGATCCTAAGTAATCAACGAGGGGGTGGGGTGGGGATGGGGGTGGTATGGTTAATTAACTGAAACGAACACATATGGACGTACAAAAAATGAAGTATCATAGTCATGGGATTTCTCACCCCGCAGATTGGCATATTTATATTCCATTGAATTTTGGTTCGAAAAAACAAACAAACAAAAAAACGCATAAGTGGAATCAATCAGTCTGTGTGTTTGTGTATTTACGTTTGTGTGTGTGTGTGTGTGTGTGTGTGTGTGTGTGTGTGTGTGCGTGCGTGCGTGCGTGTGTGTGTGTGTGTGGTGGGAGGGGGGGTGGGGTGAAGCCATCTCTCCACCCCCTTCCCTCACCCACACCCTAATCCTTGTGCTTCTTTTCAGTACATCTGATCCCCCCGCTACCCTCCGGCATGGACAC
The DNA here is from genome assembly GCF_041734735.1 of Babylonia areolata. Taxonomy (NCBI): domain Eukaryota; kingdom Metazoa; phylum Mollusca; class Gastropoda; order Neogastropoda; family Buccinidae; genus Babylonia; species Babylonia areolata. Next base: position 15,360,690 of record NC_134882.1, read on the forward strand.
TAATATCTCATGCTTCGGGACACCGATGTTACACCTTCGCCCACATGTTCAGTTCTTTAGTGATGTTGATGATGAAGATGGTGATAATAATGATAATAGTGATAATGATTACGATGATAGTAATTACTTCATTATTGTTATCATTATCATCATCAGAAAATAATCAATGATAGTTTTAATTTATATTGCAACAACAATCAGAAGAGACATCGAGAGTGAAATGTAGTTGTGGGAGCAGCATGGGGAAGAGGGGAAACGGAGAGAAAAGGCTCACATCACATTGACATTAGACATGTTAAAGGAGCACACAACAGCAACAACAACAAAACAAGACAAAAAGACATGTTAAAATGATCTAGGTTTAATGTTGAAATGAGGATATGACGGAAAGGCATGTTAAAATGATCTGAGTTTAAGATAAATGAAAGCAACAATTAACGCCGTAGAAAACAATTACACCTAAATATACACATTATAGCATAATGAAACCAAATGAAATGTAGAGTCGCTGTCGTTGCTGTTCACCCCCACCCTGCATGCTCCCCACAATCCGCCCCCTCATCCTCCCATGATACTCATTCCACCTTTCTGAATACATTAAAATGTTTAGATTTTATATAGACAGGAAACTGACGGCAAACAAAAAACAGCGTGTTCTGGTACAGTGGCTGGTCAAAAGTGAGCGCTGTGTGACGTACTTCATCGCCTGTAATACATTTCAAAGTGGTGTATGTGACGTACTTCATCGCCTGGTCTGTAATACATTTCAAAGTGGTGTATGTGACGTACTTCATCGCCTGGTCTGTAATACATCTCAAAGTGGTGTATGTGACGTACTTCATCGCCTGGTCTGTAATACATTTCAAAGTGGTGTATGTGACGTACTTCATCGCCTGGTCTGTAATACATTTCAAAGTGGTGTATGTGACGTACTTCATCGCCTGGTCTGTAATACATTTCAAAGTGGTGTATGTGACGTACTTCATCGCCTGGTCTGTAATACATTTCAAAGTGGTGTATGTGACGTACTTCATCGCCTGGTCTGTAATACATTTCAAAGTGGTGTATGTGACGTAATTCATCGCCTGGTCTGTAATACATCTCAGAGTGGTGTATGTGCAGGAATTGTCGCCTGAATTCATGCCGATCATGGCCAGGTAGCACACCTGATACACTCCTGCATGGTCACCACTCTACAGAGTTTGCATCATCCCCTTACACATGCAGGTGAAGAGATTTCAGTGGCCAAGAGATGACCTACTGTGTTTCATAGTCATAGTGGCTGGTTCGATATTTTACGAGTGTCTCTAGCAGGCTATAGATGTCAGTGCTGATGAATTTCTCCATTCTGAACTGTAAAAGTTGATTCCAATCCGTCCAGTGGCAACGATGTCTTTCATTTTGACGGATCTGTCTTTCATCTTTACGGATCTTTTGGGGATCTCTGTTTTCACCTTATCCCCTGGTGTCACAACAGCTATAATTCTCATGCTGTGAATGGGGTTTAGACCGTCCAGAATAACACTGTTACAGTAACAACGCAATTTCCCGTCACGTTCAAACAATTCTTGTTTCATGTATTTTGGTGCATACGCAGTATCACCAGATGCCAGCTTGCTTTGCATCACCCGCACAAGTTCAGCCACAGTCACCTGCTCAATATTTACACTACGAAAAGTAGTAAGGAACACGCTGAAAGGATCACTATGACAGTGTATTTATCGGACGGCCAGAGCACATGCACTTTAGTTTTTGCTGGTTCATCTGTGTAAAAATATCCTTGGAATGATTAACATATAGTAAAGAGTGGTAACTCTCTCCATTCATAAGGTACACAACTTCAATGTCGCGTTAGAAATTTTAACTGAAGTTGTTCTAGTTTAATCAGAATCTAATCAGACTAGAAGGTGCGTTTCTTTATTCCACCTCGCGGCAAGAGCGGCTGGGTTCTCACTGGCGAGTTAATAACTCCCGAGAGCAAGGTTTCGGTTCTAGCTCCGCCCCTTTTCTCTGCATTCAAATTTTGTATTACGTGTAGCTGACACATTTTGTACTTTCCAAAGTCAATTCAGGTCTAGATTGGAAGCTGCTAGGCAAATCTCGCTCTCTGCCATAAATGAAGCCAAACCGTAGCTTTATTAGGCTTTTATTTTGAATAAACCTTCACCGACGTCACAGTGTCAGACTCTGCTGAGAAACTGGCTTGATTCAAATCGCCCGCCATTTATAGTCCGGTTCAGGCTTTAAGGCTCGGAAGCCTTCAAAGGAACTTGGCCGTGAGGTAAGCATTCAACATACTTCCCGCCACGCATTCGTTTCGTTGCACATGTACTCGCCCTCGACACTCGCCACTGACGAGCACGCATGCGTTCTGGTGGTTAGAAACGCACTTCCGGGTTGCACAAACGAGTGTTTTTTGCAGCGCTGAAATCGCTTACCGTTAAGAACGTTTATGAAGTCGATGACATTAATATAGAGTAAGGAACGTTCTTAACTCTACTGATGCGAACTTGGCGCTACAAACTTCGTTCATACAATCCAGCCCTTGTCTCTCTCTTTGATTTCTCCGGTGTCAAGTTCATGTTCATTTTGTACTGATGTGACAAAACTTCAATTAAAAAAACAAACAACCAAAAACAACAAAAAGCAAAAAACACACAAACAACAACAACAACAAAAAAAAAAAAAAAAAAAAAAAAAAAAAAATCACAAAAAAACACATGTCTCAGCGAAGTACTCACATCAAATTCGTCAGTCTACACTGTGACAAGTGAATGTCAGTGTCGTTCATAGGCACGTGCATCGATGTGTTGAAAACCACGGGAGATTCCTTTCATCCCATGGCCTGGAGAGACAACAATCATTCGTTGATTATCCCCCACACCCCAAAAGCTCATACACTAGCGCGCGCGCACGCACACACACACACACACACACCGACACACACACACCGACACATACGCACGCACGCACACACACACACACACACAAAAGGGGGGAAAGGCCGTTTTGCGATTCCCGGTTAAAAGGCAACACCTTTTGAAAAGCCTTTCCTGAAAAATTGTGGCGGGGAGGGGGTGGGGAGGGGTGAACTTAATGCGAAACCAACGAAACTTAATGCGATGACGCTCATTTGCGCAGTGCGACGCTACAGTCGTTGAATATGAAGACAAAACTGGGAAGAAAACTGAAAAATAAAAAAAGAAGTCACCGTCCTCAGTGACTTATCCGTCTCGATAATGAAAAGCCCGTGTTATTTCCGTGTTGATCTGACGAACCTCTTACCAAAGATAGCTGCACGTTACTTAGATCGGAGAGTGAAATAGTCGTTTTGATCAAGTCGAGGAAGTCTTACAACAGTGACTTGACGAACACTTGAGGCCCTCTTCCAAGGGGCCTATTCGTAGTTCTGCGGAACAAGAACTATTTACATAGCAACATGCGTGGCTGGCGTATGGAGCAAGACAAAAGCACACAGTGGTGTGAACATTTTAGGCAGATTTTTCCAATGACAATCGAGCCGAGTTGATAAAGGGTGCAGTTACGAAGCTGTCTGGCAAGCTGCTCCAGAGGGAAACAGCCCTGTTTGAGAAGAAAATTCCTCTTTCGTTGAGCCTGTCTCCGAACATTGTCTCCGTATGTCTCTTCCCGCCACAGGCAAGTTCAAACTTTGGCAGCTTGATGTCGAAATTACACTAGAGGTATTTATTTGCACACCTCGATCATATCCTCTCAACGGTGCCGGTGTTCTTGGCTTGGCAATCTCAGAACCTTCAGTCTCTCCTAATAAATTTATCTCTCAACTATGACAACAGCTTTGTTGCTTGGCGCTGCACATCCTCAATTTCGTTGCACAGTGTTTTCTGCTGTGACTGTCAGACACAGTGACCATATTCCAGTGGTGAACGGACACAGGCTTTGTACAGCTGAACGAAAGTCTGTTGCGGCGAATGATCTAAGAATGATGGCAAACAGAATTGGATTGTGCCGCTCTCCCTGCAGGATAAACCCACTGCCGACCATCAGCACTTGAGGTTCCTCTCTATACCTCACTTTCACAACGACCGCGCTTTGAATTAAAACAAACGAACTACCAAAAATACAGTAGCAAAACAAGATTTTCTCCCGTTTGTGTTCCGGAGCGCACAAATGTGCCTAGAACCCGACGTGTGAGTGTGGATTATACATGTTTTTCACACTTAACCGTTTGACAGGGAAATGCACACCACGCATGCACTTGCGTCAGTGCACATACCCACACCCTGTTTCAAGTTACCATCAGACTTGAACACATAGACAAATACAGATGCACACAGGCTCACACACACACGGGACATACACTGCCATGTGCACTCACGCGCGCGCGTACACACACACACACACACACCATCCTGTCTGGACCATGCGGCTGCAAACTTACCGCTTTTCGCAACAATCACACTGCAGCAATTTGTGACCAAAAAAATTGCAGCGATTGACTGAGTCTTCTTAAAAAAAAAAACAAACATGGCTGCAGTGACTGTCTACGTCATTTAGATCTGGATCTACAGCTGCAGTGATTGTCTACGTCATTTAGATCTGGATCTACAGCTGAAGTACGAGAGACTTATTTGCATTCCATGCATGAATTAATTAACCATGTTCAAAAGCGCGGCTTGTGTCTCGTTTGGACTTCAGTTTCCTTTCACTGTCGCCGTTCTCGCATGGTAGGGATGATGAATACATGACGAATAAATTATTATTATTATTTTTTTTAAGAGAGAGAAAGAAACAAAACATAAACATGCACACATACACACAAACACGCACGCGTGCGCTCTCGCACACTGCCGTGACACACATGCACACACACACACACATACATGATCCTTAGTGTACCTGTCTACCTGTGAAACTGACTGCCATCCCCCCCACACCCCCAATCCCCCTCAACTCCCCACCGCCAACATCCAATCAATTTCACCTGACAAGAACACATCCACGCACGCACACCTACACCCCCATCTTTGTCCCTTTCCTCCGAATGGGGGGTGTGACCTTAAAAACAAAGTATCAATACCACTGGGCCACCCCCGCCCCCCTCTTATCTTTCTTCCTTCCTGTGGGTGGAGTGTGACCTTAAAAACAAAGTATCAATACCACTGGGCCACCCCCGCCCCCCTCTTATCGTTGTCCCTTCCTGTGGGTGGGGTGTGACCCTTAAAAACAAAGCATCAATACCACCGGACCACCCCCGCCCCCCTCTTATCTTTCTCCCTTCCTGTGGGTGGGGTGTGACCTTAAAAACAAAGTATCAATACCACTGGGCCACCCCCGCCCCCCTCTTATCTTTCTCCCTTCCTGTGGGTGGGGTGTGACCCTTAAAAACAAAGCATCAATACCACTGGGCCACCCCCGCCCCCCTCTTATCGTTGTCCCTTCCTGTGGGTGGAGTGTGACCTTAAAAACAAAGTATCAATACCACTGGGCCACCCCCGCCCCCCTCATATCGTTGTCCCTGGGGTGTGTGACCCTTAAAAACGAAGTATCAATACCACTGTCCTTATCCGGGTGTAGCTGTAGCTGTGGTATTAACTGGCCCCGAGTCGATGGGCACTTTTGTAGGGTGCCTCAACTAGGCTACCCGTCTATACAGTGGATATTGTAATCGGTGGCACTTGTTGTTTGGATCGAAGGTGTGTGTGTGTGTGTGTGTGTGTGTGTGTGTGTACGTTCGTTCTGTAGTTTAGCGTCTTTTCACTATCAGTGATATTAGACGATTAAAAAAAAAAAAGGGGGGGGGGGGAGGGGGGGGGGGGGGGGAGGAGTGGTAGGGGAGAGGGAAGAGGCTAACAGAAAAAAAGGTAGAAAACTACCAAAAAAAAAAAAAAAAAAAAAAAAAAAAAAAAAAAAAAAAAAAAGCATAACTAACATGCAATTACATTTAACAGTAACAATTCAATAATGATAATAATAATAATAATCAGAAGCCATTACCACGATTCTGAAGTACATTAAAGGAATGTAGAAATAGGTCTATGAACTAATATGCCTGTGAAAGTTCGACTATAAGAACCTCGTCAGAAATAACTTTCCAAAAATCATCTGCACAATTGTTATTCTCTTTGAAATACTTGGGCAAGAAGGTACGTAACTGCTGACAGTGAAACAAACAATGATGCAAGCTAAACTGCTTACCACAGATGTTTGTAACATTCGAAATATACTTTGTCTTCAGCGCATCAAGTTTTATACGCGTGTACGCGCGCGCGCGCGCGTGTGTGTGTGTGTGTGTACGTGTGTGTGCGTGTGTGCGTGTACGTGTGTGTGTGTGTGTGTGTGTGTACGTGTGTGTCTGTGTGTGTGTGTGTGTGAGTGTGTGTGTGTGTGTGTCTGTGTGTGCGCGCGCGCAGTGGATAACATCAATAATCATGACAGGACCTGTCAGGACCTGAGAACGTCATTGATCCACTGAGTGACGCAAGCAAAGATTAATGATCCTAATCGGTCAACCGTTTAATTTTCCTAAACAGCTGGGTGTGTGCATCTCCAGGACACGTACGTACACACACACACACACACACACACACACACACACACACACACACACACACACACGCACATGTCTGCCATTTACGCGTTTCCACAATCACCCGCTGGAAATTCCAGAGTCCCCCTAATCATTCTGTGACCCCCGCGGTCTTCCTCAGAGCACTACGTGCCTTAATTCAAAACACGCGCTCTCAGTCGTAAATACACACACACGCGCGCGCGCGGGCACGCGCACGCGCGCGCACACACACACACACACACAAGCACGCATGACACACACACGGCGCGCGCGCACGCACACACACCTACACACACATGGACGCACGCGTACACACACACACACACACACACACACACACACACACACACACACACACACACACACACACATGGAAGAGATACCGGAGCTCCAAAAAAATACAATGACATTTTGCGCATTGTGACGCCGCCAGGTACTCCTTGAAGTGTGTCACTTCGCTCGCAGCTGTCATCAGCAGGTGGGCAGACCAAAGATCAATACGTGTGTGGCAACCCAAACCATACCGATACCTTGACCCCCAAGCCATTCGATGAAGCGGAGCGACCTTGACTGTGCACAGGTCATGACACGTCCCACCTCGCGCCCTGTCTGTTAGTGTATCTTTGTCACAACCATCGATACAAAAAAAACAAACACCGCAAAACAAGAGCGGCAAGGCCTTCAAGACTCACTTGTGATACACTTTAAAAAAATCTAATCGTTAAAATGTGTTCTGTATTTGTTATTATAAAGCTTCACGTTAAAAAAAAAGAAAGAAAAAAAAAGTCCTAACCAAATTCGAATTAAGTCCCCTAGCATTAATTACATAGTACTTTCCCTTTTTTACTATCTGCACCAAAACGCACAGGAAACGCCATTAAGAATTCAAGGGACATAACTGCTCCCGAACAGAGGCAAAAGAGACCACAGGATACAACTCGCGACAGCCTTAAAAGAGGTATCCCCATGGGTGTACCGGCCAGTATTTCATGACTGCAGAGCCCACCGTCAAAAGACACCACCCTCCAGCTGCTGAGCACACCCCACCGTCAGACCACACCGCCCCTACCCGCAGACAGATGAAGACAGTGCCGCTCCAGACACAGCCATACGGTCTGATGTCCCCTCAAGAGAGAAACCCAAGCTGTAGTCTTTCCCACTGTCAACAAGACTTTCCCTGTTGAACGTAGTGATAACGACATGTTGTGCTAACGGGAGGTACCGCTTTGAAGCCAGTTTAAAAAAACAACAACAAACAACATGAGTTGGAGAGACGACTGAACCATACCTGGCACGGGTTGCAGCTCTTTTCACTACTCTGTTAAATTTAACTTTAAACAAGAGAGGCAAGGCCTTCGAGATTCACTTGTGATAAATTAAGTCCCCTAGCATTAATTACAGAGTACTTTCCCTTTTTTACTATCTGCACCAAAACGTTTGTAAAATAAATAAAACTTCCATGCTTGGCAAAAGAAGTTCCTGTTTGAACAAAAAATGATAATAATGACTCCTCTTGTTGTTGTGTCAGAATAAGAGGTCAAAGTGCCAAGTTTAGAGAATACAAAAAATATGAATATAACAGTAAATGCAGTTTGCATATAATTAGGCTTCATTTTTTATTTTTTTGTGCCCATCCCAGAGGCGCAATATTGTTTTAAACAAAATGACTGGAAAG
>NC_134882.1:15381414-15383914 GCF_041734735.1 Babylonia areolata
GCTGAATAGTCCAATCTGCGCACGAAATGTTCGCTGACAGTTGGGGCAGACAAAGACAGGCATATGGTACACATCAAGTGAATACATCATGTGCAGCAAATTATTAAAGGGACAAAACTCTTGCACACATCATGACTATTTGGCTTGCAGTTGCCTCCCTTTCTATGGAAAAATCTTACTTTGCGGGATTGGCTGGGAGCGACGGTAGAAGATTGAGACACACACGCAAAGAGAGATGCAGAGAGACAGACAGACAAACACGCCAGACTAAGGCAGAGACAGGAATTTTCAGACAGACAGATAAACAGACAGAATGCGAATACTAATTCGAATGCGAATGGTTCAGTCAGGAAAGGGAAAAGTCCTCCTTGTGAGTGGGTGTATACTGATCTCACCATCACTCACTGCCACACACACACACACACACACACACACACAGAGGGGGGGGGGGGGGGAGAGAGAGCAGCTTCTGACCGTGAGGATGTTGCTACAGGAACTGAAAAGAACACTCAGTGGCTCAAGTTACCGTGTCGTATCTACTTCCTCCAACAGTGAACTTGAACTGAACAGCTTCCTGTTCTCAGAACTAGCGACGACCATCACTGTGGAAAGTTACAGCCAGTCAGTACAGTGCCCGGGATCCTGTTGTGAAGCAGACAAGAACGGAGTGTCTCAGTGACACCTCAGACAACTGAACTGAAGAGAATGTTTCAAACTGAAGGCTGCCTCAGTCAGTAACCGTAACCGTGACGCAGAAGCGCGCGCGCGCACACACACACACCGGTACACACACACACAAACACGTACATACACTCACACATACACACGTTCATACAAGCGCACGCGCACGCACACACATACACACGCCGCGCCGACACACAAGCACAGATACAGACACACTGACACATACGCGCGCGCCCATGTACACAGACTGAGAGAGAGAGATATATATATATACAGAGACTGATACAGATAGAGTGACAGAGACAGAAAAATACAGAGGGAGAGAGAAAGAGAAAGCGGGAGACAGACAGACAGACAGACAGAGACATAGAGGGAGACGGAGAAAGAAAGAAAGAGAAAGAGAGAGAAGCAAACGGACAGACATGTACACAGAGTCATAGGCAGTCAGATAATAATAATAATAATAATGGATACTTATATAGCACACTATCCAGAAATCTGCTCTAGGTGCTTTACAAAAACGCTTTTGATAACATAAAACATTATATCTATGTTACATACACACACCAAAATGTGACCACACACACACACACGCACGCACGCACGCACGCACGCGCACACACACACGCACGCACACACACACACTGCATACATACATTTTAACATTCATGTGTATCTAACAGCTACCCTAACACATACGCACACATAGGCAGGCACAAACTTACATAAACACACGCACACACAATACACATTCATATACATGCATGTAGTTGTGGACCTGCCACAATTGAACTTATTGCTGAGGGAAAAGGTGAGTTTTGAGACGAGATTTAAAAGATGCGAGGGAATCAGAATGACGGAGGTTATCAGGGAGCTTGTTCCACGTCTTTGGCGATTGAAAAGAAAACGATCTGTGTCCATAGGTCTTACTTCTGACGTGAGGTATCCTGAGAAGTCGAGTATCAGAGGAAGAACGGAGCTGGCGAGACGGGGTATAGATATGGATGAGTTCAGATACCTAGAGAAAGAGGCAGACAGACAGGCAGAGTGCAGAATTTGGAGACCGTAGGTCCTGGTGTGTGTCCCCATGTTCCATACAAAGTGTTCCGAAGAGGAGCCACCAAACATCTGCCTCTGAACATTAAAACCCACTGACTGCCATAAAAGTATTACGTACAGGCATAATGACGTCACTGATTACGTCATCAGAAAAAGGGGGAAATAGCTCTGGAAGGCTGAAAAATTCACACAGTTTAATCTAGACGGAGGGGTATATCTCCAGACCATTTTTCTCAGTTTTAGGCTTATTGTTTTGGATAATGTTTTATGTCCTGAAACACCATTTTCTGCTGTTTTCCCCCCCTGGCACTGAAAGGGTAAAACCTTTCAATCTATGATCCCAGCGAATCAGATCAATACTAAGAAGCCATGAACGCTCTGTATATAACTGCATATCCATTCTGCTCCCTTTCTTCTCGTTCACCAAACAGAGTGTTGTGTAGCGTGTATGGATCAGTCCGCACGCTTTGCCGCCGGGGACACCCTTGAAACTGTTTCAGTTTCAGCCGTTTCAGTAGCTCAAGGAGGCGTCACTGCGTTCGGACAAATCCATATACGCCGACACCACATCTGCCAAGCAGATGCCTGACCAGCAGCGTAACCCAACGCGCTTAGTAAGGCCTTGAGAAAAAAAAGAAAAAGAAAGAAAAAAAAGAGGGTGAATAAATAATACTGAGATAAATACACAAAAAAAGAACTACTACTACTACTAATAATATGTATAAGGCGCAAAAACTTGATGAAGTCAACTATATGC
>NC_134882.1:15388914-15403914 GCF_041734735.1 Babylonia areolata
ATGCTGAATGAATGATCACGAAGTGACACTGACCAGTAAACATGCTGAATTACCATGGAGTGACACTGACCAGCAAACATGCTGAATGACCAGCAAACATGCTGAATGACCACGAAGTGACACTGACCAGCAAGCATGCTGAATGACCATGGAGTGACACTGACCAGCAAACATGCTGAATGACCAGCAAACATGCTGAATGACCAGCAAACATGCTGAATGACCAGCAAACATGGAGTGACACTGACCAGCAAACATGCTGAATGACCGCGGAGTAAGCAGTCTCACTTTGACTACTGGCACCTCATGCGCCTTGCCACGCGGACTGGAAGCATCGAAGTCTAAGTAAGTTGAATGACTAGCACCCAGACCAGCACTCAAGACCTGGTGGAGGGGGCGTGGGAGGGGTATGTGGAGTGGGGTCGGGGGGTTAAGTACCCCGGTCCCTACATTGGACTCGAACCTGTGAACACTGACTCGCTTCCTAGTCGAGCGCTTCACCACTTGGCCACCAGTCATCGCTCCGACATTCAGTTTCAGTTTCAGTTTCAGTAGCTCAAGGAGGCGTCACTGCGTTCGGACAAATCCATATACGCTACACCACCTCTGCCAAGCAGATGCCTCAGTGACCAGCAGCATAACCCAACGCGCTTAGTCAGGCCTTGACTGGAAAAAAAAGAAAAAAGAAAAATACATAAAAAAAGAACTACTGCTACTAATAATAATATGTATAAGGCGCAAAAACTTGATGACGTCAACTATAAGCGTACAAAAAAAAAAAAAAAAGTATGAAAAAAAACAACCCAATAACTGGTTTCCTCTTCCTCTATTCTTCACCGCGGCAAGCAGTGCCTAATTAGGCAGACTGGTTATCAGTATTAGCAGGATCGTTTACCTTCCGACGTGACTGGGGCTTAATACATTTTGGTAATGAATTGACCTACTGTCGCGGCGTCACGGCACATGCGCAGTGTGCAGGAATTTTCAAGGAATTTTCCATAACAGTACGCTGTGACGTGATAAGCACTTTTGTTGTGACGATCACGCACGTTCACCCATGTGCTTTTTTTTTTTTTTTTTTTTTTTTTAAAAAAGGAGATTTGAGATTTGATACAGATATCGACCAGCTTCATTAAGTGCATTGTATCAGCATCATGCTGGTATTTCAACATTTCAACACTTCCCCCTAACACACACACACACACACACTGGCACACACACACCGTACACACACACACACACACAAACACTGGCACACACACACACACACACACACAAACACTGGCACACACACACACACACACACACACACACACCGCACACACACACACACACAAACACTGGCACACACACACACACACACACACACACACACACACAAACACTGGCATACACACACACACACACACAAACACTGGCACACACACTCACACACACACACAAACACTGGCACACACACACACACACACACACACACACACACACACACACAAACACTGGCACACACACACACACACACACACAAACACTGGCATACACACACACACACAAACACTGGCACACACACACACACACACACACACACACACACACACACACATACACACACACGGCGGAACCAACACCTACTATACGAAGGACCCAAGCTCGCACTTGACAAAGAGATGACATTTTTAATTAACCCGGTTCACCCTGATAATAATTATAACGCCAGCTGCCAGCAAGAGGACAGAGCACAGCACAGCACAAGACGCCACAAGCGAAGATGACCCTTCAGCGCTGACGTGAGCAAACAAGACCGGCCACACACACTGAGTCAGACACAGATCGATATCGATCTCTCAGTGTTGACTGTCCCCCTCACAGCATCTTTTTTTTTTCGGGGGAGTGGGGGATGGAGAGAGGGGGGGGCGGAGGTGGGGGGAAGGGAGTGGGTAGGAGGGGGGGGGGGGGGGGGGGGGGGGGGGCAGGGTAACGTGACCTTGACACAGGGGCTGCTCAGCGATTATGTGGTGTGACTCACCATGGAATTCTGTTTTGGGTTGTTGCGCCGCCGGCAGGTGCACTGTGCATCTCACGTGTTGATATCTCTGCACACTAGACATGATACCGTTACACGGACACCTACCTGTACATTCCTACCTTTATACGTGGCTGGGAATTCGGTGTGTGTGTGTGTGTGTGTGTGTGTGTGTGTGTGTGTGTGTGTGTGTGTGTGTGCTGTACAATCAACGGCTGAGAGAGTGCGGGTGAAAAAGGTGCCGGGGGTGGGGAATGTGGGGGGGGGTGGGGGGGGGGTGGGGGGGGGTATGGAGGATGGTGAGGAGGAGGAGGTGGTGGTGGCGGTGGGGGGCCTGGGGGGGGGAGGGGTGGCAGTTCTACTGAATTTTTCCTCAGCATTTTTTTGTTTGTTTGTTTGTATTCAGAAAAAAGGGAAGTGAAAATAGACTACCGCCCTGAACATTGCCCATTCAACATCAAAAGAACACTGGCAGAATGATAAACATTTATCAACAAACAGTACATCGATTCCATATGCTGTTTCAAATCTTAGTCCATACAATTCATACTTATTATGCCCACTTCTGTACAAACTTGTTACCGATTCCATTTGTCTGTTTTGCAAGTGAAACGGAGTTCTTGACAACTAAAGTTTGACTGACTCAGTAAAACTCTTGAGGGAGTACATGGAGTAAAGATCCATTACATCCATCCCTCTTTCCACGTCAGTCAGGAACCTCGGTGTTGTCCTTGACAATACACTGTCCATGCAAAAATTTATCAGTCAGACATGTCAGTCCTGCTACTGTCAACTGCGACGCATCAGTGCCGTCCGGAAATATCTATCCACTGACGCAACATCTAGACTTGTCGTTTCTCTCATTCTCTCTCGCCTTGACTACTGTAACTCTTTATTGTCTGGTCTGCCTGCTTCATCCATTCAGCCCCTTCAGCGCATACAAAACTCTGCTGCCCGACTCGTCCTCAGAAAGAAAAGATCTGAGCACATCACTCCTCTTTTGCAACATCTCCACTGGCTCCCTGTCTCACACCGAATAAAGTACAAGATCAGCACTCTATGTTATAGATGCATTCACAAAACTGCCCCTTCCTATCTCTGCGGCTGCCTTCACCTCTACACTCCATCTCGCTCACTACGATCGGCCTCGGATCCACTCTGTTTACGCATACCCAGATTCAAACACTCGACTATTGGCCGCCGTTCTTTCTCTGTTTCTGGACCTTGCGATTGGAATGAACTTCCTTTTTCGCTTCGTCAAGTCTCCACACTCAGCTCTTTCAAGTCTGGCCTTAAAACCCACCTCTTCCCAAAATAGCCTCCCTTGCCTGCCCTTCCTTGTCTTTAGTTTCTGCAGTATTAGAGTTATACATGCGTGTGAATGACTGGTGCGAAAGCGCTTTGATTTGTCTCTGCACAAGATCCAGCGCTATATAAATACCATTATTATTATTATTATTAGATTAATGAAGGCGAAATCCACAGCCTCTAAGTTAATTAGAAAGGAAGGCGTTGGGGGTACAGTGGGGATGGAGGTGGGGTAAGGTGGTGGTCGGTGCAATGGATGAGGAAAATCGAACTGCCATACGACGGGCGCAATAGCCGAATGGTTAAAGCGTTGGACTTTCAATCTGAGGGTCCCGGGTTCGAATCTCGGTGACCGCGCCTGGTGGGTAAAGGGTGGAGATTTTTACGATCTCCCAGGTCAACATATGTGCAGACCTGCTAGTGCCTGAACCCCCTTCGTGTGTATACGCAAGCATAAGATCAAATACGCACGTTAAAGATCCTGTAATCCATGTCAACGTTCGGTGGGTTATGGAAACAAGTACATACCCAGCATGCACAGCCCCGAAAGCGGAGTATGGCTGCTTACATGGCGGGGTAAAAACGGTCATACACGTAAAAGCCCACTCGTGTGCATACGAGTGAACGTGGGAGTTGCAGTCCACGAACAAAGAAGAAGAAGAAGAACTGCAATACAAACTAAAGATAAGCTTCATATATTTCTTAAGATTAATTTCATTTTATTTTGTTCTTTGTTCTTTTTTTTTTCATTTACAATACACAATACGCATACTTTATTGACTGTTGTCTATACTTAGGTCCAGAGATTCACATTTTGGCTTTCACTTTTATTTCTTTATTTATTGATTTATTATTATAATTTTTTTGCATCACCCAGTTTCAGTTTTATCGGGAAATAACTCTACTGCGTAATAGACACTTTGATTGATTGATTGATTGATGTGGATACTTCTATAGCGCCTATCCTCGGTCAGAGACCAAGCTCTAAGCGCTTTACATACACGGGGACATTTGCACCACAGGCTGCCTACCTGGGTAGAGCCGACTGACGGCTGCCACTGGCCGGGCGCTCATCATTCATTTCCTGTGTCATTCAATCAGATTTCAGACGCACACACATACACACTCAGACAGACATGTAACATTTTACGTGTATGACCGTTTGTTTGTGTTTTTTTTTAAATTTACCCCGCCACTTTGCTGCAATAGAAGTCTATTGATTTACTCTTGTGTGTTCAGTTGAAGAAAGAAGGAAGCAAGATCAAGAACGAATGTTCAAACACTGACGACGGGCGCAATAGCCAAGTGGTTAAAGCGTTGGACTGTCAATCTGAGGGTCCCGGGTTCGAATCACGGTGACGGCGCCTGGTGGGTGAAGGGTGGAGATTTTTACGATCTCTCAGGTCAACATATGTGCAGACCTGCTAGTGCCTGAACCCCCTTCGTGTATATATGCAAGCAAAAGATCAAATACGCACGTTAAAGATCCCGTAATCCATGTGAGCGTTCGGTGGGTTATGGAAACAAGAACATACCCAGCATGCACACCCCCGAAAACGGAGTATGGCTGCCTACATGGCGGGGTAAAAACGGTCAGACACGTAAAAGCCCACTCGTGTGTATGCGAGTGAACGTGGGAGTTGCAGCCCACGAACGCAGAAGAAGAGACTGAAGAAGAAGAAACATTGACGTGGCGGAAGAATTTCCCACAGAGAATCCATTGATACCGCTGAACACAAAGACCGTCTTGTTTCACCCCGACTGTGTAGGACGGACTCCATTATCACGAACACGGAAACCTTCACGACAACACAACAGACACAAAGGATGTTAGTGTTTCTGATGTTTATGTTTGCGACAACACTAAGGCCCCAGCACTGAACAACACACGCTAGCCAAAAGGTCGTCAAACTTAACTCTTCAAAGACTTGTCTCTTGTTGATGACGCTGATGATGTTAGTTATGTATACTTACTTATAAAGCGTTCAACCTTACCCTCGGTCAAAGACCAAGCTCCAAGCGCTGTACAAACATGGAGTCATTTGCACAACAGGCTGTCTACCTGGGTAGAGTCGCCGAACTGAGACTGGTTTGCTTTTGAGCACTCATCATTCATTTCCTGTGTCATTCAGTCAGGTTTCAGTCACACACACACACACACACACACACACACACACGTAAACTTTTTTTTACGTGCACTGACCGTTTGTTTTTGTTTGTTTTTTTTACCCCGCAATGTAGGCAGCCATAGTTCGTTTTCATGGGTGTACATGCTAGATAGGTTTTTGTTTCCATAACCCACCGAACGCTGACATGGATTGCAAGTAACGTGCGTATCTAAAGTTCTGCGTGCGTATACACACTAATGGGGATTCAGGCACTAGCAGGCCAGCACATTATGTTGACCTGGGAGATCGGAAAAAAAATCACCACCCTTTACCCACCAGGCGCGACGGGGATCGAACACACACACACACACACACACACACACATACACACACACAAACACACACACACACAGATTGCGAATGAAAAAAATCCATCCTTATCACCATCAGTATACTCATCATCATCATCATCATCATCATTATCACCATCATCATCATCAGCAGCAGCAGCAGCATTTTCACCAGCATCGCTATCAATTATCAACATCACTGACAGCTCTGCTAAAACATGATTAGTCCATTTTCTTCGTCAACCGAGTTGAACACAGATATATCGAAGTGATAACCGCGGTTATTTCGGAACCTGCAATAGCCTCAGCTTAGAACAGACACAGGCCCGTTTATTGATTTTCCTTGGCCAAATATAAACCTGACGTCTGTTATCTTCGGTTTTTTTTCTCTGGCTTTGACGTCTTTGTTGTTCAGTGTTGTTGTTGCTGTTGTTGTTGTTGTTGTTGCTGTTGCTGTTGCTAACTCGCCGAGAATAAGGTAGTGAGAGAGAGACAGAGGAGAGATAGTTGAGACACAAAGAGAGGGAAGGGGTGACTGAGACAGACAGATGTAGATAGATAGACAGATAGATAGATAGATAGAGACAAATAGAGAGAAACGGAGAGAGAGACATGGATGGCATTTTTACCAGATAATGAGACTTACCCAATAAACCAAAGCCGTCTCCCCCCCCCCTCCTCCATTCCCCAACAGTAGAAGAAAGGACGAGAGACTAAGAGAGAAGAAGAGACAATCAGACAGACAGACAGACAGTCTGTCCAGACATAGACAGACAGACAGACAGACAGTCTGTCTAGACAGACACAGACAGACAGAAGAAAATTGTCAAGGTAAGCTGTGGAAGCCTTTTTCACTCAGACCACTCCTATTATCGACTTCTGTAACCGATTGCTGCAACGGAGCAGTCTTCATCACGATCATAAAACTCACAGGGTGGACATCTAACCAGTAACAGACGAGCAGCCAGGACCTCACTCATCGGGAGACAACCAGGACATCCCCCACTGCCCACCACCGGAACGTCAGAAGAACAGCCAGGATCTCACCCATCGGGAGACAACCAGGACTACCCCCCCCCCCCTCCTCCCCCACTGCCCACCACCGGAACGTCAGAAGAACAGCCAGGACCTCACTCATCGGGAGACAACCAGGACTACCCCCCCCCTCCTCCCCCACTGCCCACCACCGGAACGTCAGAGGAACAGCCAGGACCTCACTCATCGGGAGACAACCAGGACATCCCCCCCCCCCCACTGCCCACCACCGGAACGTCAGAACAGCCAGGATCTCACCCATCGAGAGACAACCAGGACTCCCCCCCCACCCCCCACTGCCCACCACCGGAACGTCAGAGGAACAGCCAGGACCTCACTCATCTGGAGACAACCAGGACTCCCGCCCCCCCCCCCCCCCCCGCCCCCCACTGCCCACCACCGGAACGTCAGAAGAACAGCCAGGACCTCACTCATCTGGAGACAACCAGGACACCCCCCACTGCCCACCACCGGAACGTCAGAAGAACAGCCAGGATCTCACCCATCGAGAGACAACCAGGACTCCCCCCCCACCCCCCACTGCCCACCACCGGAACGTCAGAAGAACAGCCAGGATCTCACCCATCGGGAGACAACCAGGACTACCCCCCTCCTCCTCCCCCACTGCCCACCAGCGGAACGTCAGAAGAACAGCCAGGATCTCACCCATCGAGAGACAACCAGGACACCCGCCCCCCCCCCCGCCCCCCTCACTGCCCACCGCCGGAACGTCAGAAGAACAGCCAGGATCTCACCCATCGGGAGACAACCAGGACTCCCCCCCCCCCCACCCCCCACTGCCCACCACCGGAACGTCAGAAGAACAGCCAGGACCTCACCCATCGGGAGACAACCAGGACTCCCCCCCACCCCCCACTGCCCACCACCGGAACGTCAGAGGAACAGCCAGGATCTCACCCATCGGGAGACAACCAGGACAGCCGCCCCCCCCCCCCCACCCCCCTCACTGCCCACCACCGGAACGTCAGAACAGCCAGGATGTCACCCCCCACTTGGAAATTCACTCCCCTTTCAGTGACAGCCAGTGCTCCCCCTTGGAACGCCAGACGGACCTCCTGTCCAGGACTCGCAGCTACTGATCTCGCACCCCCCCCCCTCCCTCCCTCCCCACTTAAACAGTGCAACCTTCATCGAATCAAGACCACAACCCTGAACAACTTGACCTCAAGGTCGTCAGCCATAGGTGGTTAAACTCCGCTTTACACTGCATCATCAACTATTTGCAACCTGGTGCATGTCAAATATGATGTAAAGGTATGACTCACAAAACACACGAAGAACAAAAAAAGACACACACACACACATATATATATACATCAATCATATATATAATCATGTATATCTATATATATATATATATACATATATATATATATATATGTGTGTGTGTGTGTGTGTGTGTGTGTGTGTGTGTGTGTGTGTGTGCAATATTATATATGTACACACACACATATATATATATATATATATATGTGTGTGTGTGTGTGTGTGTGTGTGTGTGTGTGTGTGTGTGTGTGTACATCATGTCGCCTCGTACGGAGGAAAACAAAATGCACAGCAATCAATACCCCTGAAGGGCAATAAACTGTGTGACATGCACACACACACACACACACACACACACACACACACACACTCCAAACAATTTTTATTGCACAATATATATTTTACTGGGTGACACAGATGTTTACATCATGACGTACGTCACAAACAAGAATAGAAGTCTGGTGTCGTGTTTATGATATTGAGAGAGAGAGAGAGAGAGAGAGAGAGAGAGAGGATTTATAGAGTTGATTCTGGAAGGATGATGATGAACCCTGCGCACCAGCGGAACCGCTTGGGATACACACTTGGGGGTGATGAAGCAATAGACCATGTGATATAAACACTTAGCTGATATTTCCTAGATCCAGTCAGAAATGTCACATAAAAAGAAAACGACAACAACAACTAAACAAAACAAAACAATACGAAACAAAAACAAAACAACAACAACAAAAAAACAGAAGGAAAAAAAACAACAACACACGAACGAAACAAAATATAAAACCAAATAAACACCTGTCACACTGTTGCAAACAACCACTTTTTTTTTTTTTTTCAAAATCTAATTTTGTTTTACATTAAGTACATATCATCCATTTATTTTATTTCAAACCATCTTCTTATTCTTCTTACTTCGTATAAACAATGTATTTTCTGCATAGTTTTAGTTGAATGGAGTGGGGGTGCTGGTGGGAGGGAAGGGGTGGGGGGGCGTGGGGGGACGGCAACTGGTTGGGGGTTTTACGACTGTTCTCCGATTTTCGGTTTCAGTCAAGGTCGTTTCTATTGACCTAGTCGCCATCTTAGTTGACACAGCTGCGTCAGTCTGCTGCTCTCTGGGGTTTATTCTTTTCCGTCGGACGACATCCGTCTGTATACCCCATTGTTCCCCTTGCGGCCAGAGTAAACCTGTTTCGAGGCCCGACTGGGATCGTGATGTGATAGTCAGTCGTGTCCGACTATGACCATCAGAACAGCAGAGGAGGCAACTGCTGTTCCGACTATTTGGGCTAGAATTTGATTATAGTGGAGAGTGTCTTGCCCAAGTTACATCCCCACTCTCTCGGCCAAGAGGGTTTTAGGACAGTTGGCGTTGGGATGGTTCCCAAAGGCCAAATAGCCCACAAGGCTGCAGCACTAAGAGCCAGTGCAATTTTGCCTCCTAGTTTGAGAGTCATAGTCTTTTACAAGAGACTAAGCTGTAAATGGTTTCCCATTGACTGGAGAAACCATTGATAATACAGCTCTCACTTTGCTGTTGGCCCAAATGTAAACTTATGTCAATCGCGTGATAGCTGCATATGAGACACTGATCCCTTCGGGTCTCTTTGACTGGCCCGAAAAACACAGGAAAAAAAAAGGTATTTTCACCAAGAGTAACCTCCCCCTTCCTCTTTTTGTGTGGGTCAGTGAATGTGTGTGTTGTGCTTGCGCGCGCACGTGTGTATGTATGTATGTATGTATGTGTGTGTGTCTGCGCGTACGCAGGTGCGTAAGATTGTAAGATTGACAAAGAGACGGACAGACAGACAGACAGACATGAAAAAAAAAGCAGACAAAGAGACCGACAAAGACAGCAGACAGTTTTACAGACGCCGAGACGAGACAAGAGAAACGTAAAGAGCTGTGCACACCCAGTGCAGTCAGCCAATTAACCGGCACTACTGACATTTAACAAGCCATGCTCCACATTGATCCCAGTGCACTTGATGCGCCATGCTGTTTTCTTTGTCTTGCCTTCTCTTCTTTCTTTATAGCAGTGCACTCCAAGCCCCTCAGGTTTATTTATTTACGTATTTATTTACCCTCCCCCTCCCCCCCCCGTGCCCCCCCATTCTTTGGAAGGCCGTTACAGGCGCCTCAATACTGGCATTAAAGTCTGAACACGTCTGAGGACCGAAATAGGACGTGCCAATACGAGCTGGGCTGCAACTCGAAACAGGCAGTTTGCTAGCTCGTCCTTGGACCCAGAATACGAATCAACGTTGACATTTGCAACAGTTTCGATCCTTTCCTTCGGAGTCTAGGCTTGGATGGGGTGGGGGGGCGAGGGGGCAGGACGGGAAGGAGAGGGTGGGAGAGAACGGTGTAACCATGCTGCTGTTCTTCCCTTTGTTGGATCCTAGTATGCTAACAAAACGGTCTTTGTTGTCTGTTTTTAGCTACTGGAAATAATGGCACGAGGCAAAGCGAATCTCGGATGCTAAACTGATGGCTTTAAAAAAACAAAAAAAAACAAAAAACAACAACAAAAACTACAAAAAACAAAACACCAGCCAAACAAAACAAAACAAAAACAACAAAACCGCCGAGAGAATTGGGCCCCGCCTTCCTATGCCGAGCCCTGTACACAGTGGATATGAAATCACTGCCCTGATGGCTGTGAAAGTAATAGGGCCTCTTACCTTAAACCTAAGCTTATAGGAAGCGCTAACCAGCCATGGTTTGAAGAAGTGTGCCTTTTTCTTAATAATGATAACAATACGTGCTTTGTTTTATTTTGGTCTTTTTTTATTTTAATTTTTTTATTTTTACAAATCGGTGTGTATTCAGTTTTACTTCGCTGTTCAGGCAGTCACGCCACAATAAGCCACACTAAATGTTCAGGCGCGTGTGTTATCATTTCATTAAATCTTCATAAAGCAAAAAAAAAAAAAAAAACATCTGACTGAATTCAGAGTTAACAACAACCCTCTGCATCATCACATGCGGTAGGTAGTACTGGGTTACATGGTACCAGTAGCAAGGGCTATTCCCCTGACCTGACACAGATCATCACATCACTTCACGCGCTAAAACGTACGAATCGAAAATACAGTTGCCAGTATGTGGACAGACAGACAGCAGTCCAGACAGACACACTCACAACAGACTGGCCTGTATTGATATGTGTCTTCTTTCTTTTCAGAAGTGAGATTTTATACAAATAAGAAAAAAAAAAGAAGATAAAAGAGTGTAAATTTCCTCCCAGAAACACGTTCCAGACTGTTAAGTAATCATTATACTGAGCGATAATATCACAGGAAGGCATGTAACCGCGAGAAGGATTCTTCCTCTCTCTCTGTTAGTCAGTCATCAATTTATTTTTGCTTTTATAGCCCAGCCAACCACCAAGACCATCTCAAAGGAGTTTAACCCCTTGACTGCAGAACCAAGGTAAAACGAGATCGCTGTGTCGTGAATTTGAAGTGAAGTCACTTTCTTTGTGTGTACTTTTAAACGGTGTGAATGATTTTGCTGAACATAAACAATGGAATCCCAAGAGGAAAAAGTTCAGGTATAGAGTACGTGGTGACTGACATCCCAACTTGTAAGCTCTATCTTATCTTAGTGAGGTGAAAGCCCTTCACTGACATCCCGAACTGTAAGCCCTGTCTTATCTCAGTGAGGTGACAGCCCTTCACTGACATCCTGACCTGTAAGCTCTGTCTTACATTAGTGATGTGACAGCCCTTCACTGACATCCTGACCTGTAAGCTCTGTCTCACCTTAGTGAGGTGAAAGCCCTTCACTGACATCCTGACCTGTAAGCTCTGTCTTACCTTAGTGAGGTGAAAGCCCTTCACTGACATACTGACCTGTAAGC
This sequence comes from Babylonia areolata, assembly GCF_041734735.1. Classification (NCBI taxonomy): domain Eukaryota; kingdom Metazoa; phylum Mollusca; class Gastropoda; order Neogastropoda; family Buccinidae; genus Babylonia; species Babylonia areolata. Next base: position 15,400,888 of record NC_134882.1, read on the forward strand.
TCTGTCTCACCTTAGTGAGGTGAAAGCCCTTCACTGACATACTGACCTGTAAGCTCTGTCTCACCTTAGTGAGGTGAAAGCCCTTCACTGACATCCTGACCTGTAAGCTCTGTCTTATCTCAGTGAGGTGACAGCCCTTCACTGAACATCCTGACCTGTAAGCTCTGTCTTACCTTAGTGAGGTGAAAGCCCTTCACTGACATCCTGACCTGTAAGCTCTGTCTCACCTTAGTGAGGTGAAAGCCCTTCACTGACATCCTGACCTGTAAGCTCTGTCTTATCTCAGTGAGGTGACAGCCCTTCACTGAACATCCTGACCTGTAAGCTCTGTCTTATCTCAGTGAGGTGACAGCCCTTCACTGAACATCCTGACCTGTAAGCTCTGTCTTATCTCAGTGAGGTGACAGCCCTTCACTGAACATCCTGACCTGTAAGCTCTGTCTTATCTCAGTGAGGTGACAGCCCTTCACTGAAAATCACACTCATCAGCAGCAACCAAAGGGTTGAAAGAGTCCTTTCATGTTAAAGAAAAACATACCCAAATTAATCAAGAGTCTGTAATGTTAAAAACAAATCAATTAATGGTAAAATAGTCATTCCAAAAAAAACACCAAAGCAATGCATGTTAAAAGAGTTTGTAATGATAAAAACAAACCAAAGAATAGTAAAAGAGCCCTTTCGTGTTGAAGTAATGTGTGTTAAAATAGTATGTACTGTTAAAAACAAAGTAAACGAATAACAAAGAACACATTGATGCTATAACAACATAATGCACTTTAAAAGAGCTTCTTCAAGTTAAAAACAACTTAATGTATACTAAAAGAACTATGCCTTGTTAAAAAAACAAAGTAATGTCTGTTCAAGAGCTCCGTTATGTTAAAAACAAACTGAAACTGAAACTATCGATCTCGGAACTAATCATTGTGCCACGTTTTTTGAGCTCCATCGGTCACGAACCTTCACACCACATCTTCCCCAACCTTTATCCTCTCCGCAAATTCTCCTCCTTCCTTCATATCCCCCCCGCGCCCCCCCCCCCCCCCCCCCTCACACACACACACACACACACACACACCTCCACCCAACACACGCATATCTTCCTTCCATGGCGTGTAAACAAAGGCACCTAACCAATACATTCCTCTGATGATTGCCGCGTTCCAAGAGTCTGCACAGAGCTAAATATAGAACACAGATGGAACAAAACCAGACATTTCCTTTGTTGCGTGTCTCCTCATAAAAATGTTTCCAGACAGAATGCTAAAATACCACAACCCGCCAGTTGTTCTGGTTTTTTTTCTTCTTCTTCTTTTATTCATTAAAAAAAAAAAAAATCTATTCTTATTTCATCTAATGTACATGCCAACAACAAAGGGACTGGTGGCCCGGTGGTTATAGCGCCCGACTGACTAGAAAGCGGCGAGGGCTGGCGCGGGGTTCAGTTCCAGTAATGACAGGGATTTCAGCCCCCCCCCCCCCCCCGACCTCCCTAACTCCTTCCATTAAAACCTTGCATGATGGTGTTGGTGCTAGTCTTTACGATGAAATCGAGTACAGCACCTATTTATCACGCGGCGTAAAAGAATCTGTGGCAACAAGAAAATTGCCCCTGGCAATAATTTTGCAGAACATTCCACGTTGCTAGTGAAACGAGCATGGAAAAAAAGAAAGAAAAAAAAAAAAGAAGAAGAAGAAGAAGAAAAAAAAGTGTGGCTTTAGCTCTGAGGCCTGAGAGCAGTCCGAATTTCACACAGTCAGAAATTTGAGGTGAAAAACAATCGGCAAACAACCCCCCCCCACCCACCCCCCGCCTCCCCCGTCCCCCAAAACATATAAAATCTTGATAGTCAATCCCAAGTTTAAAAAACTAATATGTAGTTTGTAATATGTTCAGTAGAAAACTAAAATGAAATACCGACCATATTTAAAAAAAAGAAAAAGAAAAAAAAAAAGAAAGAAAGAAAGAAAAAAAAGAAGTAAAGAAAACATCTCTCTCTCTCTCTCTCTCTCTCTATATATATATATATATATATCCGCGTATATACATATATGAATGTCTTTTTCTGTTGAGACTGATGTAGATTGATAATGAAATATATGTTCCGAAATGGTAGGTGACAGATTAAAGTGACAACAATTTGGACGATTGAAGGACATTTTTTTTCTTCGAAAGTTTATCGATTTATGTATTCTTCCTTTATTTTGGTCAACTGTGCTGAACAGAATAAAATAAAATACAATAAAACAAATCTCACGACCACTTCGGAAGCCGGCGGTGCAACTGATCACGTCGCGCGCGCCATGACGTCAGAGGTGTCTATATTTAGCCTAACCTGGTGGCAAAAATTCACCGTGATTGTTCAGTTGACTGGGGTTGGGTTTTTTCCCCCAACATGGGTCCCCGCGATCGATTTCTCTCCCCACCCTCCCCCCACCCCCAGAATCCCCTCCCCCGTCCCCCTCACCCCAGCCCCATTCCCACCCTCCCCTTGTGATTATTGTCCTCATGGGGGGAGCTAAGCAAAACAGTCTACGGCTATTTACAGTGTTGTGTTGACAGCAGCAATTTGATTTGTGGGTGGTTTGCGAAATGTACACGTCTGATCGCCCATACATTTACACACTGACTGCGCCGTTTGCCTTTCTCCGCTCTCTACAATTACGATACGTTCTCTAAATAATAATACCATAAACATCATTTGCATATCCGGAGGAAGAGTGGTGTGGGGTGGGGTTGGGGTTGGGGGGTGGTGGGGGGGGGGGTGGTGGGGGGCAGCGGAAAAATTAACTATAGGGAAGTTAAACGTAAACGTAAACTTGGTATTTACCGTATTTACACCATATGCCCTTAAACTATATATATACATTCAATGAATACATTAAAATATAGAAATTAACGTAAACCTATTATTTACACCCTCCAACTCGCAATTACAATGCTCTTCTACCCCTCTGTCCCATCTTTGTATTGATGGATTAATTCGTTTGTTTGTTTATTGATCTATTTCAGTATTTCTTATGACGTGA
>NC_134882.1:15408914-15416414 GCF_041734735.1 Babylonia areolata
AATTTACGGCCATTGTCTTGTGATTCGTTTGAAAACCGAGCGTATTGCCACAGATATGTTTTCTTCAGTTTAACGTCTATTCACTATTAGTGTTTTTAGACGGAAAGGAGTAAAGTAGTGTATAAAGGAAAGGGAATGCATGTGAATATTAGTGTTAAAAAAAGAAAAGAAAAGAAAAAAAGTTCATGTTATGTATCAGAGGAAAAGTATATTATAAGAAAAAGTCTAAAGAGGTTGTGGTGTGTATTGAATGAGTTGTCATGGGAAGGAGAATATGTATATGCATATCAACAAGTATTAACCTACAACAATGTAAATATAAATAACAGTATTAAATATAATACATCAAAGGAGGACACCAACTGGACTGGAGTTTAAAATTTCTGAAAACATTCTAAGCAATGAATAATCATTCAAAATCTTTTCAGTGGCTAATGAAATATTGGAAGAAAAGTCATCAACTACATCTTTTGGAAGTAGGCTAACTGTCTTATGCTCGCACAGTGAATGAGTAGATGGCTTACAGTTATTTGCTTACCGCATATACATGTTATATTTTTAGAAAATTTTGTACGAAAGGCATTTAAACGAAGTCTGTACATTTGACTTGTAATTTGTCTTGAATGTTTCAGTTTCAGTAGAGGAGGAAGGTGGCAGAATGGTTAAGACGCTCACCTGCCAATACAGAGAGTCCGTGAGGGTGTGGGTTCGAATCCCGCTCTCGCCCTTTCTCCTAAGTTTGACTGGAAAATCAAACTGAGCGTCTAGTCTTTCGGATGAGACGATAAACCGAGGTCCCGTGTGCAGCACGCACTTGGCGCACTGAAAAAGAACCCACGGCAACGAGAGTGTTGTCCTCTGGCGAAATTACGTAAAATGAAATCCACTTTCATAGGTACACAAATATGTAAGCATGCACTCAAGGCCTGACTAAGCGCGTTGGGTTATGCTGCTGGTCAGGCATCTGCTCAACAGATGTGGTGTAGCGTGTATGGATTTGTCCGAACGCAGTGACGCCTCCTTGAGAAAGTGAAACTGAAACTGAAACTTGAATGTGCTGCTGGTGTCGAATTTAGAATATCTAAATTCCACAGATATGTGTGTGTGTGTGTGTGTGTGTGTGTGTGTGTGTGTGTGTGTGTCTGTGTGTGTGTGTGTGTGCCCGTGTGTGTGTGCGTGCGTACGAGCCGAGTGCGCACACGACAGTGTTTGTGTCTGGAAGACAGAGAGAGGGAGACTGCACGGAGAGATCGGGAGCCGGAGAGACTCGGAGACTGCCGGAGAGAGACAGAGACAAAGACAGAGAGACTGACAGAGAGAACGCATGCATCCTGCTAATTAAGAAAAAAAAAAGTATTCATTTCAAGTTACACAGATTGTGGTATCGGCGTTACGCCGGGACTTCTCATAGTCCTTTGTTCACCAGTGCCGGATCAGAGCTCGACGGAGGCCCCGTCAGTTTCGGCATGGTGTAGAATAGAATAGAATAGAATAGAATAGAATATCATCATGGTCTTTTCTTTCCAAGCGTACCGGGGTCACAATGAATATTTGGATGCTTGGGAAGGTCACTCTAGTCCGATTTTCCTCACTCCTAGGTTTCGGTGAGCCGGCGGGAAAGGTTACGAGGATTAGGCCACACTTTCCTGTGCTGAGCTCCGACTGGACATAGTGGATATTACAATGTGAACTGACTACAGCGATAACCGTATTGGGCTGGAACTTTCACCTCTAACCCTCAAGGGGTTCTACTGCCAGTGCCGGGAACCGGAGAGGGGCTGGGAGGGCGTGGAGGCCGGTGAAAGCCGCCTAGCTTCGCCTTGCCCCAGCCAAGACAAACAAACATGATACAGCGCGCCACGTAGCTTCCACACAACTGAAGTACCAACTAACCACTACCTATTGGAGTTTAACGACCTATTGGCGTCTACACCCTTAAGGTCAAGTTTGTTCGGTTGTTCCGGCCCTATATCAAGTTCTCAGTAGTTAAAGTCAGCCGATTCATGAGTGAAGGCACTGAAAGCGGGACAAGTGCGCATGCGTGGGGGACTTTCTCGCACATGTGACCTCATTCGGGGGTCATGTGCTTGGTTTCGTCCGGCGACTTTTTGTCTGGTTGGCTGGCTTCCCGGTTAGGTCTGCATAGGGGTGTGTTGACCCGAGTGATGATGCAAGGGCTGTTTGACCCTCGACAACCTTCGTTTCCGTACACAACACAGGCCTCTGTTTCGGTGATACGCGCGGCGCGTGTGTGTGTGTGTGCGTGTGTGTGTGTGTGTGTGTGAGTGTGCCGGAGTGTGTGTGTGTGTGTGTGTGTCTGTGCGGCGGTGTGCGTGTCTGTGTAGTTTCTCTGTGTAGTGTGTGTGTGTGTGTGTGTGTGTGACAGTGGTGTATATTACGTTCGAACATATGTATGCACATCAAATTGCGTTCTGTTCCTGTGGACTCCGTGTTTGTAATGGAAATTTACCAAACGAATTCCAGACCGCTCCCTCTCCCCCCCCCCCACCCCTCCTCTCTCTCTCTCTCTCTGTCTCTCTCTCTGTCTCTGTCTCTGTCTCTCCCAACATTGGAAATGATAGCTGCATTTCTGTAATGACAAACAAGTCAAGACACTGTGCCGTGTGTGTATGTGTGGCGGCGGCCCAAAGGTGACTCTTGTTGTGTTGACACTGGGAAGGGTTTATCGGTGCAGTTTGAACTTAGAAGTGACATACCCTTGTAGTCAGGTCTGCACAGTACGGCGCCTTTCTGTTTTGATAATGTATGCGCACACACGGCTAAACGTGCAAAAAACACCCCAAAAAAAACAAAAAAACAACAACAAACAAAAAACCCAAGCAGGGGGTAAGACCGATAGAGACAGACACATAACAATGATATGTCCAGTCAGTTCAGCTTCAGCCTAGTGCATTGACGGTACATACTAGTACAAATTCTAAGGACTGAAAAGTTATACATGTTTGTTTGTTTGTTTTTCTTCTTAACGGCTTTTATTCTACCTTCATAAGAATAACTTACAAACTTTTTTTTTTTTTTTTTCTCATTTGGGATATTGTCTCAGTATTCGCTACAAGGTGATTTAGGCACTTACAAACTTGGGAACTTGAGAAAAAAAAATCAAAAAAAATCAGTGTCACCTTTATGTTAATTCGACGAACACAGCCACCTCCGGTTCAACACATTTTGGTTGGTGTTAGATCTGACAAACTGACACAGCGTAGAAAACAGATCACACAGTTTCGTTTCAATATATACAGGGTGGAGAATTTTCCGATCTCCCATGTCAACATGTGTGCAGATCTGCCAGTGCCTGAACCCCCTTCGTGTGTGTACGCACGCAGAAGATCAACTTGAATACGCACGTTAAAGATCCTGTAATCCATGTCAGCGTTCGGTGGGTTATGGAAACAAGAACATACTCACCATGCACACCCCCGAAAACGGAGTATGGCTGCCTACATGGTGGGCCGGTAAATAAACAAAAACGGTCATACACGTAAAATGTTACATGTTTGTCTGAGTGTGTATGTGTGCGTGCCTGAAATATGATTGAACGACACAGGAAAACGAACTCGATGAGCGCCCAATGGCAGCCGCCGGTCAGTCGGCTCTACCCAGATAGGCAGCCTGTTGAGTTAATGACCCCGTGTTTGTAAAGCGCTTAAAGCTTGGTCTCCGACCGAGCATAGGCGCTATATAAGTATTCATATCAATCAATCAGTATTTCTTTTTGATGTTACTTCTTGTCACGTACGAAATCTCGCCGTTTCCAACAATATTTTCCTGGCGAACACTGAGAACGGAAATTACTGTTTCCGTCGGACTGATTTGTGTCCGATCCTTAATCAAACCAGCAATATGGAGTGTAAAATACTGAGTGTAAACAACTGAAAGTGGGATTAAAAAAAAAAAATCAGCAGTGTACTCTCAGCAAAAAGTGAAACATAAAGCGTGTTTGTCCAGTGAAAATAAAGTTCTTTGACACTAAATACAGTATATGTCCTTCCGCTCTCTGTCTCTCTGTCTCTGTCTCTCTCTCTCGGTTCTTAATTCACATATTGAGATGAACCAGGAAATCATAAAAATAAAGCTGACTGGCATCATTCTTAATAAAACTATAAACAGTAATTTCATATAGAAAAAACAACAACATTAACATTCACCACTGACAAGTTCTGAAGTCGCGCGTACACACGCTCACATATTCACAAACACGCACACACACATACATACTCACACGCACACAAACATGCATGTATGCAGATGCCTGCGCGCACGCACTGGCACGCATACGGCACACACACACATGCACACCCGCACACACGCACGCACGCACTAACACACACACACACACACATGAAAGCATAAAGACTGAGACTTGGCTGCTGTTCACATGAACGTGGGCGATGGTGCTAGCTGGAGATTTTTGATACACAGGTTCTCAATTTACGGCGGGTTTGGCTTATCAGTTCTTTATCGTTGTTGGAAGGGAACTCAGACAGTTAACTGGAGGTCAAACTGGTATTCAACTCTCTGTGTGTGTGTGTGTGTGTGTGTGTGTGTGTGTGTGTGTGTGTGTGTGTGCCAGTGTGAGTGTGTGTGTGTGTGTGTGTGTGTGTGTGTGCGTGCGCCAGTGTGTGTGTGTGTGTGTGTGTGTGTGTGTGTGTGTGTCTGTGTGTCTGTATGTATATGTGTGTGTAAACAGTATGTATGTAACATAAAAAAAAATATGTGTCAGAACGTATGGAAAATAAATGAAATGAAACACAACTGTACGAACATCATAGGCTACAGAATTAAATAAAACCTACAACGAGTAACGTGGGCAAACAATTCCCTCTCATCAATCCACCAAGTTACTTCCAAGCGGAACTTTCCTCAACATTTATCTCAATATCACGTTATTCACAGTCATGGATTGATATACCCCTCTACCCCCGACCCCCGACCCCCCGCGAAACTGAAGTGGTCCACCACCACCACCACCCCCTGTCTCCCCAAAAATAAAAATAAAATCCAGCTTGTGTATCCCCCATGAGAGCGGCCTCAGTAGTAAATTTTCAACGAGTCAAAAAAAAAAAAAAAAAAAAAAATCCATGTGCATGACAGTGCGTACGAAAGCCGGTTGAGTATGAAAGCACTTCAATTTGTTTTCGCATAAGATTCAGTGCTAAATGAATACATTTATTGCATTGTTCTTTTTTGTCACAACATACTCGTATTTCCTTGGGTGAAATCCAGGCTGGTCTTCTGTCGAAGTAAGAGCACGTCGCTACACTAAAAGCGCAACCCATTTATCATTCTCTGCCTGCAAGTGTATTTGTTTTCATATCAAAACAGATTTTTCTTCAGAATTTTGCCACTAGGGACAACCCAGTTGTGTGTGTGTGTGTGTGTGTGTCAGTGTGTCACGTGTGTGTGTGTGTGTGTGTGTGTGTGTGTGTGTGTGTGTGTGCGCACACGCAGCGCGTGCATGTGTGAGTATGCACAAGTTTTTATATTGATATGCACTTGTATGTATCCTAATTTCTACTTATCTGTGTTTGTGTATGATTTTCGATTTATGTTTGTGTCTTGTTATGTATTATCCCCCCCCCCCCCAACCCCCACTATTCATTGTGACCCCAGTACGCTAGGTAATAAAGACATATTCTATTCTATTCTTTGTTGTCGTAGGTTCTTTCACGTGCGTTAAGTGCATGTTGCACACTGGACCTCGGTTTACCTTCTCACCCGAATGACTAGCGTCCAGACCACTAGACGGCGGGGAAGGAAAATTCTGGCGAGTGTGGGAATGGAACTAGTGCGCCCAGATTATCTCCGTGCTGATTAGGAGAACGCGCTACCTCAAGGCCAGCACTCCACTTATCATCATCATCATCATCATCATCATCATCTTCATTATAACACTCCGCCAACAACAGCCGGACTGACAGACTGCACAACCGAAACAGCAACACTGAACAACAACAACACACACACTGACTCAGCTGATTGTGTGTGTGCACGTGCACACTTAATACTAGTAATTTCAAGTTCTTATATTGCATCAGTTTGCTGTACATTAATTTTCAGGAATGCTCCCTCTTTATTGTGAAGTGTCTACTGGACTGCATAAACCGTATTCTTTAAAAACCTTTATAAGTATGTTTGTAATGATTATCCGAGTGCTCTGACACAGCTGTAGTGACTGAGTATCCATTATTTGTATTTATATTTGTATTTGTATTTCTTTTTATCACAACAGATTTCTCTGTGTGAAATTCGGGCTGCTCTCCCCAGGGAGAGCGCGTCGCTGCACTACAGCGCCACCCTTTTTTTTGTATTTTTTTTTCCTGCGTGCAGTTTTATTTGTTTTTCCTATCGAAGTGGATTTTTCTACAGAATTTTGCCAGGAACAACCCGTTTGTTGCCGTGGGTTCTTTTACGTGCGCTAAGTGCATGCTGCACACGGGACCTCGGTTTATTGTCTCATTCAGATGTCACATATCATTATTGTAGTGGAAATATTTCACCCCCCCCCCCCTCATTCCTCCTTCAGGAGAGCACGTGACAACTGTAAGTGGTGAAAATGTAAACACACACACACACACACACACACACACACAAACAAAAAACAACAACAACAAAAAAAAAACTGAAAAATGTTCAGTATCAATTTTACATCACTGTACGATATGCTTCTGATAAGCGTTTCAAGTGCTACGACTATCTGCACGACGATGAGGAATTGGTGGCCGAGAAAGACAGACATAAAATGAGCAGCGGCACCCACTGATGGAAACTATAACTAGACACAGTCAGTGTTTACAGACACACCCCGGCAGTGATCGATGCCACTGGTGTATGATGATAGACTGACAGGCATCCGAGTGGGGGGAACTGAACACAGACCCGAGGGACCAAAGACCCCAAAAGACGTAAATCAGTATAATATGATGGAACTGACACAGATGGAGAATAACAACCCCCTCTGATGATAACAACAAACAACCCCCACCATTAAATTCCACCTATTATTTTCTGAAAAAAACAAAACAAAGGAATACTGTTAAAACTTAAATTCTTGGTTTCTGCTATTCGCAGCTCTCTTTATTAATGTTTTGTCTATTGATACGATTGTTTTTTTGTTGTTGTTTGTTTGTTTTAATTGATTTTTTGCTGTTTTCTGTTTGTTTGTTTGTATCATGAGTGAAATAGTACTTGTCAATGTGTATATTAAGTGATTGAACGAATGAGCCTACTTCTTGTTTTTGACATCACTCTTTTTGTATTTATTGGGAAACTTGACACTGATAGGATAATGACAAAACTTACAATTATTCTATACACAGATAGAAGGCGAGCAAAACTATGGACGAAAAATAAAACAGGACTGAGGGTACGGAGGAACTATTTTTTGGAAAGAGATAGTTTCAATGCCTGACTTGAAATAGCTGAGTGCAGGAATTGGACGAAGCGAAAAGAGGAAGATCCTTCCAAGTTTATCAGGAGTGT
>NC_134882.1:15421414-15473914 GCF_041734735.1 Babylonia areolata
AATAATACTGAACTGGTTACTTTGATGAGGACGCCAGTGTGAGGGAGAGAGGATTGAGGAAGGTGGACACTGAGTAAAAAAAAAAAAAAAAATTTTCATGTGTCCAGTTTGTGTGTGTGTTCAATTGATACTTCTGCGGACAAGAACAAGATCAAACATCATCATCAACAACAACAACAACAACAACAGACAACACACACACACACACACACACACACACTGACATACACCCCTCCCCTCCCCCACTAACCCCAAAAAAGGGAGGGGTGGGGATGTGGGGGAGGGGGGGGGGGGGGGGGGGGGGGGGGAGGAAAAAAAAAAGAAAAAAAAAAAGAAGACCTTTTCGTGAGTCGAGCAGACGTCAGCCAAAACGAAGACCTTACCGACACTTGCAAACTGTCATCATAACTATTATCGACGTCGGCGTTGTGATGGAATTGTACAGTGAGACCTTTCGCCCTCACCACTCCCTGCTATATTCACCCCTCAATTTTACAAAGACGACCCTGAGTAAACCACCCGCTTTTGTGAGGCGAAAAAAACACATGAATAGCGCAATGAATACGGTAGGAGACCCCGTCTATGTGTGGCTTCTATTCACCGTGAATGAAAAACAAACACTTTTTTTATTTTATTTTATTTTATTTTTTTAAAAGGAAAAATGTTCATGGCATACATAGAACGTCTGCGCAAGTGACGAGTGGAATTCTCCATCAGCGTTTCTGTTTTTTCTTCCCTTTTTTTTTGTTTTTTGTTCAAAGTGCCTAATCGTAAAGTTCACTTTCCTGTCCGCCTCCACCCCCCCACCCCCTTCCCCGCTCCTCCTGACCCCCGTCACCCCCCCCCCCTTTCTTCCCTCCCTTTGAACTCCCGTTTGTGAAAGAATGGCTGTTGTTGCTGTCATATATATATTTTATTTTATCTTATTATTATTATTATTTTTTTTACATAAACCTCTGCGTGTACTTCCTCCCCCCCCCCTCCATTACAACAACAGCAACAGCAATAACATCAGCAAACAACGACAACAGAAACAACAACACAAACAACAACAACAGCGACAGCAATAACATCAGCAAACATCGACAACAGTAACAACAACACAAACAACAACCACAGCTATAATGATAACATCAGCAAACATCGACAACAGTAACAACAGCACAAACAACAACAACAGCAACAATAATAACATCAGCAAACAACGACAACAGTAACAACAGCACACACAACAACAGCGACAGCAATAACATCAGCAAACATCGACAACAGTAACAACAACACAAACAACAACAGCAGCAACAATAATAACATCAGCAAACATCGACAACAGTAACAACAACACAAACAACAACAGCAGCAATAATAATAACATCAGCAAACATCGACAACAGTAACAACAACACAAACAACAACAGCAGCAATAATAATAACATCAGCAAACATCGACAACAGTAACAACAACACAAACAACAACAGCAGCAATAATAATAACATCAGCAAACATCGACAACAGTAACAACAGCACAAACAACAACAGCAGCAATAATAATAACATCAGCAAACATCGACAACAGTAACAACAACACAAACAACAACAGCAGCAATAATAATAACATCAGCAAACATCGACAACAGTAACAACAACACAAACAACAACAGCAGCTATAATAATAACATCAGCAAACATTGACAACAGTAACAACAACACAAACAACAGCAGCAATAATAATAACATCAGCAAACATCGACAACAGTAACAACAACACAAACAACAACAGCAGCTATAATAATAACATCAGCAAACATCGACAACAGTAACAACAGCACAAACAACAACAGCAGCTATAATAATGACATCAGCAAACATCGACAACAGTAACAACAACACAAACAACAACAGCAGCAATAATAATAACATCAGCAAACATCGACAACAGTAACAACAACACAAACAACAACAGCAGCAATAATAATAACATCAGCAAACATCGACAACAGTAACAACAACAGTAGCAATAATAATAACATCAGCAAACATCGACAACAGTAACAACAGCACAAACAACAACAGCAACAATAATAACATCAGCAAACATCGACAACAGTAACAACAACAGTAGCAATAATAATAACATCAGCAAACATTGACAACAGTAACAACAGCACAAACAACAACAGCAGCAACAATAATAACATCAGCAAACATCGACAACAGTAACAACAACAGCAGCAATGATAATAACATCAGCAAACATCGACAACAGTAACAACAGCACAAACAACAACAGCAGCAATAATAATAACATCAGCAAACATCGACAACAGTAACAACAACAACACAAACAACAACAGCAGCAATGATAATAACATCAGCAAACATCGACAACAGTAACAACAACACAAACAACAACAGCAGCAATAATAATAACATCAGCAAACATCGACAACAGTAACAACAGCACAAACAACAACAGCAGCAACAATAATAACATCAGCAAACATCGACAACAGTAACAACAACACAAACAACAACAGCAGCAATAATAATAACATCAGCAAACATCGACAACAGTAACAACAACACAAACAACAACAGCAGCTATAATGATAACATCAGCAAACATCGACAACAGTAACAACAACACAAACAACAACAGCAGCTATAATAATAACATCAGCAAACATCGACAACAGTAACAACAGCACACACAACAACAGCAGCTATAATAATAACATCAGCAAACATCGACAACAGTAACAACAACAGTAGCAATAATAATAACATCAGCAAACATCGACAACAGTAACAACAGCACAAACAACAACAGCAGCAATAATAACATCAGCAAACATCGACAACAGTAACAACAACAGTAGCAATAATAATAACATAAGGAAACATCGACAACACTAACAACAACACAAACAACAACAGCAGCAATAATAATAACATCAGCAAACATCGACAACAGTAACAACAGCACAAACAACAACAGCAGCTATAATAATGACATCAGCAAACATCGACAACAGTAACAACAACACAAACAACAACAGCAGCAATAATAATAACATCAGCAAACATCGACAACAGTAACAACAGCACAAACAACAACAGCAGCTATAATGATAACATCAGAAAACATCGACAACAGTAACAACAGCACAAACAACAACAGTAGCAATAATAACATCAGCAAACATCGACAACAGTAACAACAACACAAACAACAACAGCAACAATAATAACATCAGCAAACATCGACAACAGTAACAACAGCAACAATAATAATAACATAAGGAAACATCGACAACACTAACAACAACACAAACAACAACAGCAGCAATAATAATAACATCAGCAAACATCGACAACAGTAACAACAACACAAACAACAACAGCAGCAATAATAATAACATCAGCAAACATCGACAACAGTAACAACAACACAAACAACAACAAGAAAAGCAATTAAAATGATATTACTAACAACAACAATGATGATGATAATGATAAAAATTAAAATAATAATGTACCAAAAAACAACAACAAAATCGAAACACTACGACTGCTGCAACAACAACAACAACAACGACAACTATTACTACCACCACCAGATCTGCAAAGAGACCATATATGATAGTCAGTCGTGTCCGACTATGACCATCAGAACAGCAGAGGAGGCAACTGCTGTTCCGACTATTTGGGCTAGAATTTGATTATAGTGGAGGGTGTCTTGCCCAAGTACATCCCCACTCTCTCTGCCAAGAGGGTTTTAGGACAGTCAGCGTTGGGATGGTTCCCAAAGGCCAACTAGCCCACAAGCCAACTAAGAGGCAGTGCAATTTTGCCTCCTCGTTTGAGAGTCATAGTCCTTCACAAAAGACTAAGCTGTAAATGGTTTCCCATTGACTGGAGAAACCATTGATAATGCAGCTCAAAAGAGGCTATACATGTATATACTAGCAGGTAAGAATATGGGATCTTTGCTATAACTGCAACTACTTTTTCTGCTGCTCTTGTTACCGCAACTGGCAACTGCTCCTGCTACGACTACTGCTACTATACCAATGCTGCTGCTACTAGTACTACTATTACTTTTGTAGCTGCTCGGTTTCTCATACAACTACTGCTGCTACTACTGTATATACTGTGGAGAGATGGCCTAGAGGTAACGCGTCCGCCTAGGAAGCGAGACGGAATCCAGCGCGCTGGTTCGAATCATGGCTCAGCCGCCGATATTTTCTCCCCCTCCACTAGACCTTGAGTGGTAGTCTGGACGCTAGTCATTCGGATGAGACGATAAACCGAGGTCCCGTGTGCAGCATGCACTTAGCGCACGTAAAAGAACCCACGGCAACGAAAGGGTTGTTCCTGCCAAAATTCTGTAGAAAAATCCACTTCGATAGGAAAAACAAATAAAACTCCACGCAGGAAAAAAAAAGAAAAAAGAAAAAAAAAAGGGTGGCGCTGTAGTGTAACGACGCGCTCTCCCTGGGGAGAACAGCCCGAATTTCACACAGAGAAATCTGTTGTGATAAAAAAAAGAAATACAAATACAAATATAATAGTAGTTGTACAGGTCCAGTCGTGGACATTCCAGCTGGCACAATACCCCAGCACCCTCTTCTTCCCCCCTCCCCCCCCCCCACTCCTTTACTAGGGGGAAAAAAAAAGCGGGAAAGAAAAAAAAGAAAAGCGACCTCATTCTTTTTATCCTGTGATGCTGAATCATCTGACCATCTGCTGCATTAGCTAATGACGATGTTGCAGTCTGGTTCGTCAGGTGGTATTTGTAACATGAGATTCAACTTCTCATGCTGCGTTCATGTATATTTGGAGTTGGTTGTGTCTACTAGTTTCAGTGGCCGCCCGGCGTGCAGTTGATTCCAGTGTACTGGGATGGCCGCCGCACACAGCTGTCGTGTGCGTCCGTGATTTGCACAATTTATTTTAGACCGGCAGAGTCACGGACTTCATTGGATCAGAGTTGGTTATGCGTTGTACTGCAGACAATCTGCTCTGTTTTTTTGTTTCTGTTTTCTTCTCTCTCTGTGTCCCGGCTTTATCTCTATCTCTCTTTCTCTCTCTCTTTCTCTCTCTCTCTCACCTCTCTCTCTTTCTCTCTCTCCCTCTCTCTCTTTCTCTCTAACCCTCTCTCGCTCTTTTTCTCTCTCTCACCCCCCTCTCTCTCTCTCTCTTTCTCTCTCTGACCCTGTCTCTCTCTCTCTCTCTCACCCCCCTCTCTCTTTCTCTCTGTCACCCCCTCTCTCTCTTTCTCTCTCTCTCTCCTCCTCCTCTCTCTCTTTCTCTCTCTCTTTCTCTTTCACCAACCCCCTCTGTCCCCCCCCCCCCCTCTCTCTCCACCCCCCTACCCATATGGGTGGTATGATGCCGGGAAAAGGCGCGTGCATTAATTTGCTCATCTCATTACCTGGTGAAATAAAATTCAGTTTCATTTCCTTTCGTCCCCCCCCCCAGACCCCTCCCCCCCCCTCACCTCTCTGTATCTCTGTGTGTCTGTCTGTCTCTTCTCTCCCAGTCTCTTTCTTTCCCCCTCCTCTGTCTGTTTCTGTCTGTTGCCGATTATTTGATTAGCGAAAAGATTTTTTGGCACTTGAAAACCTCCACACGACTTTGCACTCACTTTTGTCTGTCTGTGTGTCCCGGAAGTCTGTGTCAGTCACTGAGTCTCCCCAATCTGTTCAGTGTCTCTGTCAGTCTGTCCTACCGCCTCCATCTCTGTCAGTCAGCCTGTTTCTCTGTCTTCAGTTCTGTCTGTCTGTCTCCCCATCTCTCTGTTTGTCCCGGTCTCTGTCTCTCTTTTTCTCTTTGTCTTATGCCCCCCCTCCCTCCCTCCCTCCCAGGATTTCTCAGTCTCTGCCTCCCTCGTTTTTTGTCCGTCAGTCTCCCCATCTCTCTCTCTCTCTCTCTCAGTCTCTGTCTCTTCTTCGATCCTGACGAATCACTGCAAGTTATCTGATACGATGCAAACAAGCCAAGATATTCAAATAATATAAAATGACATATTCATGTGATTGAGAACTTAACCTCCCCCCCCCCCCAGTTTCTCTCTGCCTGTATCTCACACTCCTCAGCTCTTTCCCTCTCTTCCCACAAACTATTCACCCATATGTGTAACTATTGAGAGAGAGAGAGAGAGAGAGAGAGAGAGAGAGAGAGAGAGACAGACAGAGACAGACAGAGAGACAGACAGAGCGGACAGACAAAGAGACAGAGAGAGGAGGGGGGGGGGAAGCATTGACAGAAAAATGCCTTTCGATTTTCAAACCTTTTTTTTCTGCTCAGCAAAGCGATTACCGACGTCAGTACTGAAGTTGGTCTACCCCCATCCCCCCTCTCCACCCCCATTCCCCCAATCTCACACTTCTCTTTCCTCACCCCCACCCCCATCCCCCTTGCCCCCTCCTGGCCCGCCTCCTACCTTCCCTGTTCTCCCTCTTTCTCTCCGACACCGCCAGACTAATGAGTTTAGCCACCTCTTGTAGTTCAAAGGTGCTTGATTTATTCCCGCAAAGAGAACAGTCAGAACTTGGAAAATTTTCCGAACAATTCTCGTGCTTTTTTTTGCCAAGGTCTTTTTTTTTCTGAAGGTCCACATTCTTCTCCTCGCTGTTTGCATATAATTTGCATGTCTTTCTAGTTGTTTGCATATAATTTGCATGTCTTTCTGGGAGAGTCTTGTCAGTCAGTGTTCTGACTTTTTGTGGTTGAGATCTCCGAAGTGAGATACTGAAGTACCTATGTGTGTGCGTGTGTGTGTGTGTGAAGGGTGGAGGGCGTGTGTGTGTGTTTGTGTGAAAGGTGTGTGTGTGTGTGTGTGTGTGTGTGTGTGTGTGTGTGTGTGTGTGTGTGTGTGTGTGTGTGTGTGTGTGTGAAGGGTGGCGGGTGTGTGTGTGTGTTTGTGTGAAGGGTGTGTGTGTGTGTGTGTGTGTGTGTGTGTGTGTGTGTGTTTGTGTGAAGGGTGTGTGTGTGTGTGTGTGTGTGTGTGTGTGTGTGTGTGTTTGATCCACAGCTCTGTACCTCATCATAACTCATGATTATTTCCACAGCTGTAAAATATAGTAGGCTGTTGCAGACCTTTCCCGTACATAACAACCATGGCATGGTTTACACCACAGATCTGGACAGACAGGCACTGTTAGGTTTACAGCTAGCTGTATGTCACCACTGAACTGTGTACAGGAACATGTCTCTCCACTTTTAACGGCCACAGCTGTGTTTCTGCAGTCTGCAATAACGCGGCTCCATATATTTAGAGTCCAGATTTACTATTATATCCATCTGCGTATGTTTTTTGAACAGCTCTGTTTTGAACAGCTGTTTTGAACCGGCAATTTTGTTTCCCCAGTTCTGATACTTTCTCACAGCCCTGTCGCCTAGCAACTACCTCCCACATCAGTAATAATTATCAGTGATTTGCAGGTCTGTGTTCCTGCAGTACTGCGTCCGCTCAGCTTTGTTTTCACAAATGATCTGTGCTTAAATACAGCTGAAATACCATCACTTTTCCGTCACCAGCCCTGCCATGTCACACAAGCCTGAGAGGCAGGGACACACACACACACACACACACACACACACACACACAGAGCGACGTGTGTGTGTGTGTGTGTGTGTGTGTGTGTGTGTGTGTGTGTGTGTATGTGCGCGTGTTATTTGTATTTGTATTTATTTTTATCACAACAGATTTCTCTGTGTGAAATTCGGGCTGCTCTCCCCAAGGAGAGCGCGTCGCTACACTACAGCGCCACCCCCTTTTTTTTTTTTTTTTTGTATTTTTCCTGCGCACAGTTTTATTTGTTTTTCCTATCGAAGAGGATTTTTCTACAGAATTTTGCCAGGAACAATCCGTTTGTTGCCGTGGGTTCTTTTACGTGCGCTAAGTGCATGCTGCACACGGGACCTCGGTTTATCGTCTCATCCGAATGACCAGTGTCCAGACCACCACTCAAGGTCTAATGGAGGGGGAGAAAATATCGGCGGATGAGCCGTGATTCGAACCAGCGCGCTCAGATTCTCTCGCTTCCTAAGCAGACGCGTTACCTCTTGGCCATCACTCCACTGTGTGTTTTTGCTCTCAGGCCTGACTAAACGTGGTGGGTTATGCTGCTTGTTAGCATCGAGCTCAATGGTGGTGAGGCATCTAGTGCCCAGCAGATGTAGTGTAGCTTATACGAATTTATCTTATTTTATTATTATTATTATTATTATATATATATATTTTAAAAGAAATTTGTTTGTTTGTCCGTTTTTTTGTTTTTTTTTTAATTTTAATTTTTTTAATATTTATTTTTTTAATTAATTTTTTTTCTCAAGGCCTGACTAAACGTGTTGGGTTACGCTGCTGGTCAGGCATCTGCTTGGCAGATGTAGTGTAGCGTATATGGATTTGACCGAACGCAGTGATGCCTCCTTGAGCGACTGATACCGATACTCATACTGTCCGAACGCAATGACGTCTCCTTGGTAAACCGGGAAACTGGAACTGAATTATAGAGCGGAGGCTGAAGGCACAAAGGTTTCGTGAAAATCATTCTGAGCGAGTTCTGACAGTCCTACTTTCCGAGACTGGACTGGTGTGTCAAGACACTACATCTGCTGGGCACTAGATGCCTAGTCAGTCGTGTCCGACTATGACCATCAGAACAGCAGAGGAGGCAACTGCTGTTCCGACTATTTGGGCTAGAATTTGATTATAGTGGAGAGTGTCTTGCCCAAGTTACATCCCCACTCTCTCGGCCAAGAGGGTTTTAGGACAGTCGGCGTTGGAATGGTTCCCAAAGGCCAACTAGCCCACAAGGCTGCAGCACTAAGAGACAGTGCAATTTTGCCTCCTAGTTTGAGAGTCACAGTCCTTCACAAAAGACTAAGCTGTAAATGGTTTCCCATTGACTGCAGAAACCATTGATAATGCAGCTCTCACTTTGCTGTTGGCCCAAATATAAACTTATGTCAATCTGTGATATAAGCCAAGTGTTGGGCTAAGATGCCTAACCACCATTGAGCTCGATGCTAACCCGCAGCAGCATAAACCACCACGTTTAGTCAGGCCTGAGAGCAAAAACACACAGTGGAGTGATAGCCTAGAGGTAACGCGTCTGCTGAGCTCGCTGGTTCGGCGAATCACGGCTCATCCGCCGATATTTTCTCCCCCTTCATTGGACCTTGAGTGGTGGTCTGGACGCTAGTCATTCGGATGAGACGATAAACCGAGTCTGTGTGTAATACCCATGCTGTTCTCGTCCTTGGGGTTGGATGGAAGAGACTGGGGCAGGAGGACATCGTGGCCGTGCATCAGCATTGCGTAACTCCAGCCACATCTCTGCCTGTTCAGTTACCTGTCTCAGTGTTGACAGAAGGATTATCTGGTTGCGGTTTTCCGCAATTTATCTTTATTCTTATCTTATCTGTCTATTATAATCAATGTGCAGTATAGTAGGCTATGTTTATAATTGTATTCAAATAATGTTTCTTAATTCTTTCTGTTTTTACATTAAGAATACTAGTTATTACCTGCTGCAGTGTGTGGATGTATGTATGTATGAAACGGTGTATGTGATATTTTTTTACATTTGTATCTTCAGTCGTAATATTCGTAAAAGCTGTTGTTGACTTTTACAGTTATGGTCCCCATGTTGTTTACTTGTCTATGTTGTGATAATGCACCTGACCAAATTTCTCCAGTTGGAGATAGTAAAGTTATTCTTATCTTATCTGGTGTGAATATACAGGGTTCACAAAAAGGTCAGGATCACTTCATACAAGCAAGTATGCTTTCAAAAAATGTTAAAAATCGAGAGATGATCTTCATCATGCGGCAAGTTGCTTAAGGCCTGCCACTGGCCTCTCATTCGATACACAAACGGCTGAAGTTGGGCCTTCAATCTGAGGGTCACGGGTTCGAATCTCGGTAACGGCGCCTGGTGGGTAAATGTGAAGATTTTTCCGATCTCCCATGTCAACACATGCGCCGACCTGTTAGTCCCTGAGCCCCCTTCGTGTGTATACGCATGCAGATCAAACACGAACTTTAAAGATCCTGTAATCCATGTCAGCGTTCGGTGGGTTATGGAAACAAAAACATACCCGGCATGCACACCCCCGAAAACGGAGTATGGCTGCCTACGTGGCGGGATAAACAAACAAAACGGTCATACACGTAAAATGTCTCATGTCTGTGTGAGTGTGTATGTGCGTGACTGAAGCCACACTGAATGACACGGGAAACGAATGATGAGCGCCCAGTGGCCCACGCGCACAATGAACAGCCAAAGAAGCACAGTCACTCAATGGTTTTGTAAACGATAGCTGTAGTTTTTCAATGATTGTTTAAAAAAACAAAAAAAAAACAAAGAAAAAAAAACAACCAAGAAAAAAAAAAAAAAAACCCACCGCAAGTTCACGTGTACAAAAGCATTTCTGCTTATGTGTGATACTCATTCCACTGACTCTGCACTGATACAGCGCATCGTCTCACTAAGTTCCCAACAAGTTCCCAATACAAGTGGTCTTGAACTTTTTGTGAACCCCGCCGTATTAATAGCACAGGTAAACGCCGCGGTGTGAGACTCAGTGTCTTTGCTCAGTGCATAGAACAACCGAGTTTGCTTGCAGGTGCGTGCATGCATGGAGCTATAGTGTTCTGTATACTGTCTTCTTCTGCCGAGTCGCCCCTTTTCTTCTTTTCTCTTATATATATATATATATATATATATATATATGTATGTGTATGTATGTATGTATGTATGTATATCACTATCACAAAGTTTCAGTTTCAGTTTCAGTAGCTCAAGTAGGCGTCACTGCATTCGGACAAATCCATATACGCTACACCACATCTGCCAAGCGGATGCCTGACCAGCAGCGTAACCCAACGCGCTTAGTCAGGCCTTGAGAAAAAAAAAGAAGAAAAAAAAAGAGAAGATAAATACATAAAAAAGAACTACTACTAATATGTAGTATAAGGCGCAAAAACGTGATGAAGTCAACTATAAGCGAACAAAATAGAATAAAATGAAATAAATAAATAAATAAATAAATATAAAAATGAACAGCTAGCTAAATAACTAACTAAATAATAATAATATAATCAAAAAATATAATGATAATAATGATAATAAAATAAATAAATAATTATCACAAAACTATAAATAAAAAAAAAAGAAGAAGAAGAAAAAGAAACAGGTTATGGGTCTACAAAATGCCCTCTTGTGGTGTCAAGGGCAGGGGTTTTTGGCAAAACAACGTCATCTCATTTCCCGGTCATGACTGTCAGGTCAAACAGTGGACATACAAAAAATTAATTATGTTCACACAGTCTGTTTTTGGCTTTGACTTCATATAATTATAGAAGTCGTCACAGGGGTTGGTAGTCGGCCGGGGGTGGGCGGGAGGTGGGGGGAAGGGAGGGGTGGTGGTGTGGGGGAGACTATCGTCATCACTCTCCGGTGGTGGGGAGGGGGGGGGGGTCGGGGGGGGGGGGGGGGGGGGGGGGGGGGGGGGAGGGGGGGGGGTGTATACTCAGTAGCTTTGTTCAGTCACTCCTGTTTGTTTGTTTGGCCAGAGGACGTCGCAGGCTGTCTGTCACAGCACTGATGGACCCCAGCTGTGTAGAGACGTCATGGCCGTGACCGCTGTCCTCGGCACGATGACGTCAGTCAGGCCTTTATTGCCCCTGTTATATTATATTGCTACAGGGTGTTTGTAGTGTGCGGCTTCCGACATCCGGTCGCAGAAGGAGAGGAAGGATGAGGAGATGGAGAAGGAGGGGTGGGGGGTGGGTGGGGGGAAGAAGAAGGAAATGGAGGAGAAGAAAGAGAGGGAAAAAGGTGTGTGTGGGAGGGGGGTGGGGGTGGGGGGGGGGTAAAAGGAAGAAGAACAAGAAGGGGGAGGAGGAGGAGGAGGAGGTGGAGGAGAACATCACAACCAACAACAACAAACAAGAAGAAGAAGAAGAAGAAGGTGGAGAAAGAGGGGAGGGTGGGGAGGGGGGGAGGAGAAGAAGGAAAGGGAGGAGAAGAAAGAGAGGGAAAAGGGAGTAGGGTAAGAGGAAGGAGAAGAAGGAGGAGGAGGAGGAGGAGGAGGAGGAAGAGAAAAGAAGGGGGAGAGAAGAAGAAAGAAAGAAAGAAAGAAAGAAAGAAAGACAGAAACGAAACCTTCGTTAGATCGCCACCGTTACTGTTGCTTTGGCGAGGATGTGAAAATATGCCGGTGTGTGTGTGTGTGTGTGTGTGTGTGTGCCGTGCGTACGTGTGTGTGTGTGTGTGTGTGTGTGTGTGTTTGTTAGCCGCGCGTGTGTTTGTCTCAAGTGTATGAGAGAGAGAGAGAGAGAGAGAGAGAGAGAGAGAGAGACAAAGACAGAGACAAAGACAGAGACAAAGAGATAGAAAGAAGAGGGGTGGCGAGAGATGGGGCTTGAGGTGGGTGGGAAAGAGAGAGCTGTAGATAAAAGGAGGAGGAGCCGGAAAGAGCTGGTCGGATGGAGGGCCGGGGTTAGAGAACGTGAGAGAGAGAGACAAGACAAGACAAGGCAAGGCAAGACAAGGCAAGGCAAGGCAAGGCAAGGCAAGACAAGGCAAGACAAGACAAGGCAAGGCAAGACAAGGCATGGCAAGGCAAGGCAAGGCAAGGCAAGGCAAGGCAAGGCAAGACAAGGCAAGGCAAGACAAGACAAGGCAAGGCAAGGCAAGACAAGACAAGACAAGACTAGACAAGACAGAATTCTTTATTTTCCGAGGATAATATATAAGCACTGGCGCGCTTTTTTTTTCCATCCAGGCCCCGCCCTGAAACAGGGTCAACACTGACTACACAATACTACATTATATATGCTATTGCACATGATGCACTACACAATGCTACTTAAAGTCATAGCATGCGAACACAATACTACATAAAGGTATAAGGATGGTAATAATAAGATACACACACACACACACACACACACACACACACACACACACACACACACACACACACACACACACACACACACACACACACACACAGGCACAAGCATGGTATTAGTGAACTACATAGGAAAAACCCCATAGAGAACACACACATAAACACTCTCTCTCTCTCTCTTTCTCTCTCTCTCTCTCTCTTTCTCTCTCCCTAGAAAAAAACAACCCATAGAGAACACACACATACACACACACACACACACACTCTCTCTCTCTCTCTCTCTTACAGACACGCACACTTACACACACACATAAGCATACAAGCACACACACACACAGAGAAAGAGACACAGAGAGAGAGAGACAGAGACAGAGAGACATAGGCAGAGAGAGAGAGACAGAGACACAGAGAGAGACAGACAGAGAGACAGAGAGACAGACAGACAGACACACACACAGAGACAGAGACAGACAGACAGAGACACAGAGAGAGAGAGAGAGACAGACAGACAGAGAGACAGACAGACAGAGAGAGACACACACACAGAGACAGAGACAGAGAGAGAGACAGAGACAGAGACACAGAGAGACAGAGACAGACAGAGACAGAGAGACAGAGACACAGAGAGAGAGAGACAGAGAGAGAGACAGAGACAGAGAGACAGAGACACAGAGAGACAGAGACAGAGAGAGACACAGAGAGAGACAGAGACACAGAGAGAGAGAGAGACGGAGACAGACAGACAGACAGAGAGACAGAGAGAAAGAGAGAGACAGAGACAGAGAGAACAGACGGGAAAGACAACAATCACACAGAGAAAGCCAAGCAGCAGAGAAATTAATTTCCAAGAAGTTTCAGTTTCAGTTTCACTTTCTCAAGGAGGCGTCACTGCGTTCGGACAAATCCATACACGCTACACCACATCTGTTGAGCAGATGCCTGACCAGCAGCATAACCCAACGCGCTTAGTCAGGCCTTGAGTGCATGCTTACATATTTGTGTACCTATGAAAGTGGATTTCATTTTACGTAATTTCGCCAGAGGACAACACTCTCGTTGCCATGGGTTCTTTTTCAGTGCGCCAAGTGCGTGCTGCACACGGGACCTCGGTTTATCGTCTCATCCGAAAGACTAGACGCTCAGTTTGATTTTCCAGTCAAACTTAGGAGAAAGGGCGAGAGCGGGATTCGAACCCACACCCTCACGGACTCTCTGTATTGGCAGCTGAGCGTCTTAACCATTCTGCCACCTTCCTCCCTAGAAGGACAAGACGGAGAAAGAAGAATCACCGAGAAGCACCACTTAAACCAACTGACGCAACAACACCGTCAGGAGGGATGTAAAGCTCACAATGACGTCACACGAAAAGATCATGGGTTTGTTGTTATTGACTGATTTGTCGTCATCGTCGTCGTCGGAGTCGTCGTCGTTGTTGTTGTTGTTGTGGAACACACTGTAGGAGAAGAGGGAGTGGCGGAAAGAGAGAGAGAGAGAGAGAGAGAGAGAGAGAGAGAGAGAGAGGTGAAGAAGTAACTCAAGGACCTAACTGCTGACTCAGAGCTGTGAGAATGAGAGCACGAGCATTTCATTGAAATGCATGCAGTATACATCCATCACAGTGATCTCTATCTCCTCTCTCTCTCTCTTCTCACACACACACAGAAACTGCACAAAATGTGTAAGCCAGGGGAGGGGTGGGGAGGCGGGGAGGGGAGGGGGTTGTGACTGACAGGGGGGGGGGGGGTATGGTATGGTATGGGAGGTGTGTGATGAGGAAATTGGTGTGTGGGTGGTGGGGAAGGGGGGTGGGGTGCGGGAGGGGTGTGACGGGGTTGGGGGAGGTGTGATGGATAGCGGAGGGTGTGACGGGGGAGGGAGGGATGAAGAGGGCGGGGGTGGGGGTGGGGGGCGTGGGGGGGCGGGGCGGGGGGTCTGCATGGATGATGTGTTGTCGGCACTTCACAGTACAGTGCCTGTTGGCTATATAGTGCTGCCAGAACCAGAGGAGGTCATGGTATGACTTCAGTGAGTGAGTCAGTGGCCTTTCCCTTCCCCGGTGTAGCAACACATTCATACCCCCTGTTTTC
The DNA here is from genome assembly GCF_041734735.1 of Babylonia areolata. Lineage (NCBI taxonomy): Eukaryota > Metazoa > Mollusca > Gastropoda > Neogastropoda > Buccinidae > Babylonia > Babylonia areolata. The sequence goes on from NC_134882.1 coordinate 15,436,436, forward strand.
TTTTCGACCCCGGTATGAAAAACCCTGCAGACTAAAACCATCCTTGCCGCCACGGATTTCCTTGCCCTCCGCTGTGTGCCAAAGTGTGTTTTTTCATAAAAGTTCAGCCTCCACAGTCAGAAGAGGGTTTGTGCCCAGGGACATTCCTCATGATGATCCTCGGAGCCAAGGAAACTGCCATCATCGTCATGATGCAGACTAGCTTGGAATGATTTCCTCCGGGGGGTAAACTTTAGCTAGTCAGAAGTGTCCCCGGCGACCCCCACCCCACCCCTAGCTGGACATTACCCCCTCCCCCTTCGTTGTTGATATAGGCTCATTCTATTTTAGCTTGAAACGACCACTGTTAAAGCTGGCTAAGTTAGGACCAACACACACGCAGAAGATCAAACTGTACGCACGTTAAAGATCCTGTTACCCATGTCAGTGTTCGGTGGGTTATCAGTGGAGACACGAAAATACCCAGCATGCATGAACCACGACAGAGTCATCGTTAAGTCGATGTTGGTCGTGTAACGGAAAGAAGAAGAAGAAGAAGAAGAAGAAGAAGAAGAAGAAGAAGAAGAAGAAGAAGACAAGCCATTCAAGCTGAACTTTCCCACGTTTGCTTCCAATAAATCTTAATTCAAGTTGTAATGACGACAGGGTAGGGGTTCAGTGAAGGCTAGCCCAGAACGACTATCCCCCCAGCCCCCACCCCCTTTTTTTCCCCCCAATACCTTGATTCAGCTCATACAAGGGGGTGGTTTTCAACTAGATGGGAGCACGGGGGGTAGGGCGGGGTAGAGGAGGGAGGCGTAGATCTTGACTTACCCCGAATGACCCCGGGGTAATATATAGCAGGGTGTGGTACTTGAGGCTGTTACACCGGTCGTTCCTATCTGAGCTGCGCTTGTCATGAAAATAAAAACCTTATCACGTTTTCCTAACGGAGTCGTTGTGCTGTATTTATCTGCACTGGTTTACTCTCTCTCTCTCTCTCTCCCTCCCCCTCTGTCTCTCTCGCTATTGATGAAAAAAGCGAGAGAGAGACAGACAGAGACAGAGAGAGAGCGAAAGAAGTAAACTTGGAGAAGAGAGAAAGACTGACAGAGAGAGAGAGAGAGACAGAGACAGAGAAACTGAGAGAGAGAGAGACAGAGAGAGAGACAGAGAGAGAGTGCACAAGTGAATAGTTCTCCCCTTATACTTGGCGCTTTTGTGCACACACGCACACACACACACACACACGCACGCACGCACACGCACACAAACACACACACACACGCACGCACGCACACACAAGTTTCAAGTTTTAAGTTTTAATTATCCTTTCACTCCTATTGGAGGATTCAGTACTGCAAAATAACACACACACACATACACACATACACATGCACGCACACACACACACACACACACACACACACACACACGCACGCACGCACACACACACACACACACACACACACACACACACATACCGGCAAGCCTCAGTGCAAAACATGGAGCAATCTTCCTCAAAATTTAATCAAACAGTGAAATATCTTCTTTTTTTTATGTCATAAAGGAAACGGTTACACAGGAAATGAAACATCGGACACAATCTTATTCTGTGTTCACCACCGCTATGAATGTTGAACATGTAAAGATAAACACTATAATTCTTCCCATTGCTTTTTACCGTTTTCTCTGCTGGATAAACAGTTTATAAACATCTCGTAATCTCTCTTTAACACACACACACACACACACACACACACACACACACACACGCACGCACGCACGCACGCACACACACACACACGCACATCAGTCACTGGCTGTCTCTCTCTCTCAACTCAAGTGTGTCAGTGTGTGTTTGCGTGCGTGTGTGCGTGTGTGTGTGTGTGTGTGTGTGTGTGTGTGTGTGTGTGTGTGTGTGTGTGTGTGTGTGTGTGTGTATGTGTGCGAGTGTGTGTGTGTATGTGTGTGTGTGGATGCGTGTGTGTATGCGTGTGTGTGTGTGTGTGTGTGTGTGTGTGCGTGCGTGCGTGTGTGTGTGTCAGTATGTGTGCGTGTGCGTGTGCGTGTGTGTGTGTGTGTGTGTGTGTGTGTGTGTGTGTGTGTGTGTGTGTGTGTGTGTGAGTGTGTGTTTCCACTGAGATTAACAGTGCGTATGTATGTCCGTATTCTATTGGAGAGTGTGCATGTGCGTGTGCGTTTGTATGCGTGCGTCCATGCATGGGTAAGCGTATTTGTATACGTTTGACTGTAAACACACACACACACACACACACACACACACACACACACACACACACACACACAGAAGCTGGCACCCTTCATGTACTGAAGTAGAAACATAATGCGCAGAGAGGGGGAGAGGGGGAAAGTCATGGTTTTTGCCTTGCAGAGGAGAGAGAGCGAGGGAGAGCGAGTGAGCAAGCGAGCGAGTGACAGAGACAGAACTTGAAGAGAGGGGCACCCATCATAATTTATGTAGAAACATTATGCAAGTGCAGACGGAGAGAGAGAGAGAGAGAGAGAGAGAGAGAGGGAAGAGTGTTGCTTTTTTGCTTTGCAGACTCGGAAAGAGACTGAGACAGTGTGGGCAGACACACAGAAAGTGAGAGATTTTCGGTCTTTCCCTTTCTTTTTAGTGCTTCATTTTGATGAGAGAGAGAGAGAGAAAGAAAGAGGGAGAGAAAGAGAGAGGGAAGGAGAGAAATAAAGGATGGGAAGTGACTGAGGTGGGGGGTGTGTGTGTAGTACTGAGGAGAAAGAAAGAAAAAATAATATAAAAAAAAAAAAAAAAAGCCGGGAGGAAAGAAAAGCAGGCAAGCTGGGTAGCCGAGTAGTCGGAGGATTTATTTCCATGGCAACTACTGACCGCTTCCATGACATCTTTTCTGCAGGGAAGAGGAAGGAAGGGGGCGTGGGGGGGTGGGGTGGGGTGGGGGGTTTAGTTAGGGAGGAGGAGGAGGGGGGCCGGGGAAGCCACACTGCTGATCACCACCACTGTCAACTGAACGACTCTGACTGCCGCAGCCCCGGCAAGATGGCGGACCGGCCGCTGTGCCGGCCGTGCAACAAAGCTGACTATTCTTGCATTGCACCCCAGATCACCAGACTGAGCGCATTGTTTGCTTGCTTCTCTCTCCTCTCTCTGCCTCTGTCTGTCTGTCCGTCTCTGTCTGTCCGTCTCTGTCTGTCTCTGTCTGTCCGTCTCTGTCCGTCTCTGTCTGTCCGTCTCTGTCTCTGTCTGTCCGTCTCTGTCCGTCTCTGTCTGTCTGTCTCTGTCTGTCCGTCTCTGTCTGTCCGTCTCTGTCTGTCTCTGTCTGTCCGTCTCTGTCTGTCTCTGTCTGTCTGTCTCTGTCTGTCCGTCTCTGTCTGTCTCTGTCTGTCTTCCTCTGTCATTGTGCCTCCATTTACTTGGGTTTTTTTTTCTTGTTTTTTGTTTTGTTTTTTTTTTCATCATCGTCTTCTTCTTCATTTGTTGTGCCTGTCTTTTCCTCTTCCGATCTCACCCGGGCTTTGGCCCGCTACTTTCTTTCTTGTCTTATTTTCAAGTTATCTTTCTCTGCCTCTGTCTGCGTTGAACGTCACACACACACACACACACACACACACACACACACACACACACACACACACACACACACACACACACACACACATACTACACACACACGCTAACACACACACACACACACACACTACATACACAGTGCACACACCGATTACACACACACATACATACAAACACTAACACACACAAACACTGACGCACAATTTCACACATACACACAAACTCTAGCATGTGCACACACGCCGCACACACACTCACACACACACACGCGCGCGCACATGTGTGCATGTGTGTGTGTGTGTGTGTGTGCGTGTGTGTGTTGGGTGCCAGTATGTGTACGAAGCTTCGTGTGTGCATGGAGGCCAACACCGGCAAAAGAAAAAGAAAAAAAAAGATAGATAGATAGACAGATATATAGATAGATTGATAGACACAGACACAGAGAGACAGACAGATAGAGAGAGATCTGAGACAGACAGAAAGACAGACAGACAGACAGACATAGACACAGAGAGACAGAGAGACCTCTGAGACAAACAGAGAGACAGACAGAAAGACCGACACAGACACTCCATTTAAATTTAAAACAGAAAAAGGAAAGGCAATGCAAGAACAAAAAGGAAGAAAAAGAAGAAGAAGACGAGCCAGCGCAAGTGATGATGATGATGGTGTGATTACATTACATTGGGTCAGCAGGATGGATTCTAGCGTGTGTGACACTCGCACTGTGAGCTGGTGACACTGACCTCGAGCGAGGAGGACAATAGACGTCTTTTCAGGAGAAGTAAAAAAAAAAAAAAAAAAAAAAAAAAATCCCATAGTCAGTTTGAGGGAGGGAGGGAGGAGGAGGAAGAAGAGAGGAGAGAGGGAGAATAGAAGGGGATAGCACAGAGAGAGATGTATGGGGAGCATAGAGTTGGGGAATGGTGGTGTGGTGTCTGGTGTGTGTGTGTGGGAGGGAAACTGCCGGGGGGAGGGGATAAAGATGGATGAGGTGGTGGGGTTGTGCACAGTACAGGCTCTTGGTGGGGTTGTTGTAGTGGGGAGGGTGGTGGGTGAGCGGGGTTGGGAGAGGGATGGGGAGGGAGGGAGGAAGCGGAGGAGGGGAAGGGAGACGGAGGGAAGGGAAGAAGAACAGGAGGGGAGGGGAGGGGAGGGGAGGGGATGCGAACAGTGGAGGGTGAGGGGTGATAGAGAGGGAGCAGGGGGAAGCGGAAAATTTTGCCCGTCCTGTCTGGTCGTCAGTTGATGTCGTGGCGTGTCAGCAGTTCACTGTTGTCATCACGGCGGGCATCGTCAACCTGAACGTGAGAAGCCCAGACCTTTCTGACATCTCTCTCTCTCTCTCTCCCTCTCTCTCTCTCCCTGTGTGTGTGTGTGTGTGTGTGTGTGTGTGTGTGTGAACTTGAATGTTCTTTGTGTGTGTGTGTGTGTGTGTGTGTGTGTGTGTGTGTGTGTGTGTGTGTGTGTGTGAACTTGAATGTTCTGTGTGTGTGTGTGTGTGTGTGTGTGAACTTGAATGTTCTGTGTGTGTGTGTGTGTGTGTGTGTGTGTGTGTGTGTGTGTGTGTGTGTGTGAACTTGAATGTTCTTTGTGTGTGTGTGTGTGTGTGTGTGTGTGTGTGTGGCCTGACCGTCTCACAATCATGTCCTTGACATTGCATTCTCCCTTTTTTCCCCTCCCTCTCTCTCTCTCTCTCTCCTTGCTTTCTTTTTACTGGCTAGTATCGTCAAGTTTAATAAAAGGCATGTGCTTGCGTACGTTAAAAGGACACGTACACACAATTTGTACATACCCGGGGAAGTTCGTTACAGATTGAGATTCAGCACTATCCTGGATTTCGACTGAATAATAAAAATACGAAAAATCAAACTCTTCCTTTTCTGCGTCATTCGGTTTTAAGCGTCATAATATCCAAACGGATGGCGGGTCACTGATTTCACTGATGTGGCTTGTGACTAATAACCACTTAATTGCAATGTTTTTAAAAGCGAATATGTGAAATGCTTTTATTTGAGAACATATGTTTATTACTCTTGTTTGATCAAGTTATCTGCGTGTGTGGGGTGGGGTGGGGGGGTGGGGGGGTGCGGTGCGGGTGTGTGCTGATTATCTGGTTGTGGTTTTCCGCAATTCATCTTTATTCTTATCTTATCTGTCTATTATAATCAATGTGCAGTATAGTAGGCTATGTTTATAATTATATTCAAATAATGTTTCTTAATTCTTTCTGTTTTTACATTAAGAATACTAGTTATTACCTGCAGTGTGTGGATGTATGTATGAAACGATGTATGTGATATTTTTTACATTTGAATCTTCGTAATATTTGTTGGGGCTGTTGTTGGCTTTTACAGTTATGGTCCCCATGTTGTTTACTTGTCTATGTTGTGATAATGCACCTGACCAAATTTCTCCAGGTGGAGATAATAAAGTTATTCTTATCTTATCTTATCTTCTTTTATTGCTTTTATGTACACGTGATGATGATGATGATGATGACTCGATGACTGATGATGATGATGATGATGATGGCTATCATCATTATTGTTGTTGTTGTTTTTGCTGTAATGATATTATCATCATGCAAGGAACCACTCCACGGTGGTAAAAAAAAAAAAAAAAAAAAAAAAAGAGTAAACAGGCTTCACAGACAAACAGATTATACTGTACCAATTCTACACATTAAAAATAAAGACACTCGAAAGTGCACATGAATATTTCCATATAAAATACCTCGAAGGTGCACATAACTATTTCCACACAATTTTTATAGATACAAATAATTAGATCATAACTAACCTTCAGAAAAAAAACTGTAACTCTCTCTCTCTCTCTCTCTCTCTCTCTCTCTCTCTCTCTCTTATTTCTTTTTTTTTTTTCTTCTAATAATCATTTCATTTTATAATGATTTGATCTTTTCAATGATATTATGTGTCGTTGTGTCGTACTTAGGCTGTGTATATGTTTTTATTTATGCGCTTTATTTCCATGTGTAATTGTGTGTGTGTGTGTGTGTGTGTGTGTGTGTGTGTGTGTGTGTGTGTGTGTGTGTGTGTGTGTGTGTGTGTGTGTGTGTGTGTGTGTGTGTGTGTGTGTGTGTGTGTGTGAGGTGTCTGTGTGTCTGTGTGTGTGTTTTGCCATTGCCCTCAGTAGGGTTTGGTTTTTTGTTTTTTGTTTTGCTTTTCTGCTTTTCTTTCGTTTTTGCACTTGAGGGCTGGATGTAAAAAAAACAAAACAAAACAAAACAACAACAACAACAACAACAAGAAAACAAAAAAAAACTGTGCTTACTCCACTACCCTCGTGAAATAAAAATTCGTTTCGTTTCGTTTCGTTTCGTTTCGTTTCGTTTCGTTTCCCTCTCTCTCACAGACAAACACACAGACTCCCGCCATACGCCCTTCCCCTCTCTCCATCCTTCCAGTGAAAGACCAGCACGTCAAAAGAACAAAAAAAAAAAAAAAAAAGAAAAAAAAGACAACCAGACTCCACTGACGGCCCTCCCGGCCGAGATGCAGTGATACTATAATACTATAATTACAGCTGCTGCCATATACTGTTACAACATTTTAACTCACTCAGTACGGCCAGTCCTCTCTTCTCCTCTACACAGACTCCTCGGATGTCCAGTGGGTGTCTGAATGACCCAACCTTTAGCTTCCGTCGTCAGAATTGTGGTATTCTTTGTCAACATTCATCTCTTCAGTATAAGAGCCTTCCGCTTGCAATATTTTGATGATGGTAATTGGGCTGAAACGCTGTTAACGTCGTCTCTTTCGCCGTTCGTATAGAGAGAGTTAAATTAAGTTTCGGAACACAGTCTGATTTATACTGATGAACGGGTGGCCGCCTGGCAAAAACATCTCCCTCGATCGGTTCAAGAAAGCAATGATAGTTTTCAAGTAGATAGGGGCAGCTTTTAAACATTATACATGTCGCGGAACACACAGTGTGCTTTATACTGATGAACGGGTAGCCTGGTTTAACATCTCCCTCGGTTCAAGAAGAAAGCAATAGTTTTCAAGTCAGTCGAACGGAGCAGGCCCGATTCGTCACAGACGCAAGAAGGAACTTTTCGAGAAGCTGATGGCCTAGAGGTGACGCGTCCGCCTAGGAAGCGAGAGAATCTGAGTGCGCTGGTTCGAATCATGGCTCAGCCACCGACATTTTCTCGCCCTCCACTAGACCTTGAGTGGTGGTCTGGACGCTAGTCATTCGGATGAGACGATAAACCGAGGTCCCGTGTGCAGCACGCACTTAGCGCACGTAAAAGAACCCACGGCAACAAAAGGGTTGTTCCTAGCAAAATTCTGTAGAAAAATCCACTTCGATAGGAAAAACAAATAAAACTGCACGCAGGAAAAATACCAAAAAATGGGTGGCGCTGTAGTATAGTGACGCGCTCTCCCTGGGGACAGCAGCCCGAATTTCACACAGAGAAATCTGTTGTGATAAAAAAACACACAAAAAAACCCCAACAAAATACAAAACTCTGAACTGCGGGGAGAAGTGTCTCAATCTGGCAGCTTTTGAACGGTGCATATGTCATATGCATTTAACTTTCGGACATATGCTGCCATGCAGCTTATATAAATTTATATGTCTGTCTGTCTGTCTGTCTGTCTGTCTATCTATCTATCTATCTATCTGTCTGTCGGTCTGTCTGTCTGTCTGTCTGTCTATCTATCTATCTATCTGTCTGCCTGTCTATCTGTCTATCTATCTATATGTCTGTCTGTCTGTCCATCTATCACTGTATCTGTGTGAGGAGAGAGACTGATATAGACAGACAGACAGGCAGACGGACAGACAGACAGTCAGAACAGACAGGAATAGTTCAGTGTAACAAACTATTGGCGCACGCCCTCAGTTAAAAGTCAAGACACACAGAGTCTGACGGACTCGGCCTTTATGAACACGCACGAAAAAAAAAAAAAAAAAAAAAAAAAAAAATCAAACCTCCAAGACCAGGGAGACAGACAAGAGTGAGCTGAACTGAAGCATACCATGACCATCATCAACACACTCTCACGGGAGACGCATGCAAGGAGTGTATAGCAAGTGGCATGCTCAACCCCATGAACATAAACCTGACAACCTTCCGTAATGGCAAGACCAAAATCGATATCACTTTTTTTTTTTTAAACCCCTTGACTCAGTGCTGAATGTTTACGAAATGAAATCAGTGTAGCTCTGATTTTAACTGCCTTTCCTACTTTTGTGTACATATCATTGATGTAATTGATTTTGCCATACAAAGATGATAGAATTACAAGTGGAAGAAGTTGAAATAAAGAATGGTGACAGACACATTCTGACTATACACGGAACTCCGTATCGGCGACACAGAGCAGTAGTGCCCCTGCAGAACAGGCAGCCAGACAACAGAACATCTGCTGCAGTCCTGCCCGCTCCAGCAAGCGCTCCGAGAGAAAACCTCGCCCGACCCAATCCCAGTAGGCTACCTAAATTAACGAAAAATATGCTTAAAGTGAAAATCGCTGCAATATCAAATTTTTTTGTGCTGAATATTACTCTACATGGTTTGTAGAATCTGAAAACCAACCCCAGGACGCACAGGTCTCTGTCCTAGTAGCTGAAAATTAGGTCACATTACGCAATACCTTGTACGAATGACCTACTTTACAAATTCTTGCGGGAACATGCAGAAGTTGTACCTCGTTGGAAAGGTCTTGAAAAATTACGTTCAAATCTGTCATTAAACCATATTCATAAGATAAAACACAACAGTTCAAGGCCCGGAAGCTCTACGGAGGACTGGAGGACCTGCGACGAAGAGACGGGGGAATCCATCTGATAAATGACGCACGAGACAACAGAACATTCTGACTTGCAGTATCAGTCTTATCTCGGCGTGGTGACAGCCCTTCAATGACAAGCATTCTTGTCAACAGCAGCCAAGGGGTTAAACCCCTCTCCGGTACAAGGTTCTTGTTTTAGCGTGACACGGGAAAAATCTGGATGGGATGTTCGTTCGTCTGCAGACGAGATGCTGGCACGGAAAACATCGGCGTTGCTGTGAATTCTAATATGGGTTTGTTAAGGGATGGTGAGAGAGAGAGAAGAGAGAGAGAGAGAGAGAGAGAGAGAGAGAGAGAGAGGATGGTAGGGGAGAAAAAGATCGAGTGAGAGAGAGTGGGAGACAGAGGGAGAGAGAGGGAAGGAGAGAGAGAGAGAGAGAGAGAGAGAGAGAGAGAGAGAGAAAGAGAGAGGGAGAGACTGAAACAGGGACAAAGAGGGAGAGAGATAGACAGAGAGACAAAGACAGAGACAGAGGGAAAGACAGACAGAGACAGAGAGAAGCAGAGGCAAAGAGAGAGAGAGAGAGAGAGAGAGAGAGAGAGAGAGAGAGAGAGAGAGAATGCTCCAAGCAACTATCCGAATGGTATTTTTATTTGAACGCATGCATTGAAGAACCTGTCAGCCGTCATCCATTCAGCACTGAACACAAACGAACGCTGTGTGTTCTTCCTTCATGCCCCAGGGGAGGTATGCTGGAAGAGGACAAGCACCCTCAACGGGATTCGTATTATGGGCATGTCAGTGGTCACTGCCAGGATCGAACTAAACGTCGTGAATATGCATTCAGTCATTTCCACTTGCTACACAGCCACAAACCGCGACAGTGTGTGTGTGTGGGTAGGGGTGGTGATGGTGTGTGTGTGTGTGTGAGGGTGGTGGTGGTGGTGGTGGGGTGTGTGTGAGGATGAGGATGCGGATGTTTTATTCACATAAAGGCCATTGCCCCCCATGAAGGGATACAATACACAAATAGGCACAGTTAAAAAAAAAAGGAAAGAAAAAAAAAAAGAAAGAAAATTATGAAGTCGCAACAGATCTTAAAAATGAAATGCCTTGTTGTTAACAAGTAAACCAACAAATTCGTTGTGACGCTTTCTTTTTTTTCTTTTTCTTTTCCAGATACCAGAAGCAGAGTTAAGCGGAATGATTAGGTTATCTGTAAAATGCATGTAGGATACACCGTACGCTCAAACTAATTACAGCAGGACAATTTAAAACATTTAACTTTTTGCACAACGAGCAAAACAAATCAAGTGAAGAATGTTTCCTGTAATGAGAGCAATACCGAGAAATTTCTGAAATATCAAAACGAAACCTTGTGCATGAGAGAGAGAGAGAGAGACAGAGACAGAGACACAGACAGAGAGGGGAGAGGGGGGAGAGAGAAAGAGGGGGGAGGGGAGGGAGAGAGAGAGAGGGCGGAGGGAGGGGAGGGAGAGAGAGGCAGAGAGAGAGAGAGGGTGAGGGAGAGAGAGAGAGGGGGTAGGGAGGGAGGGAGACAGAGAGAGAGAGGCAGTGAGAGAGAGAGAGGGGAGGGAGAGAGAGAGACAGACAGAGAGAGAGAGATGGAAAGAGAGAGACAGAGAGAGAGAGAGGGAGGAGGGAGGGAGGGAGAGACAGACAGACAGACAGAAAGACAGAAAGACAGACAGAAAATGAGAGAGACAGAGACACAGAGACAGAGGGAGACAGAGACACAGAGAAAGGGGAAGGAATATTGTTTTTTGTGTGTTTGAGAGAGGGAATATTGCGTTTGGTGTGTTTGAGAGAGGGAATATTGTTTTTTGTGTGTTTGAGAGAGGGAATATTGCGTTTGGTGTGTTTGAGAGAGGGAATATTGTGTTTTGTGTGTTTGAGAGAAGGAATATTGTGTTTTGTGTGTTTGAGAGAGGGAATATTGTGTTTTGTGTGTTTGAGAGAGGGAATATTGCGTTTGGTGTGTTTGAGAGAGGGAATATTGTGTTTTGTGTGTTTGAGAGAAGGAATATTGTGTTTTGTGTGTTTGAGAGAGGGAATATTGTGTTTTGTGTGTTTGAGAGAGGGAAGACAGACAAACAGACAGACAGACAGACAGACAGAGATACAGACAGATCCAAACAACCACTTCAGATATTTGAGTACACGCAAACCCCCCCCCCCCAAAAAAAAAACCGCCTAAAACAACAACAACAACAACAAAGAAGAAGAAGAAGAAGAAGGAGAAGGAGAAGAAGGAGAAGAAGAAGAAGAAGAAGAAGAAGAAGAAGAAGAAGGAGAAGGAGAAGAAGAAGAAGAAGAAGAAGAAGATGAAGAAGAAGAAGAAGAAGAAGAAGGAAGAGAAGAAGAAGAAGAAGAAGGAAAAGGAGGAGAAGAAGAAGAAGAAGAAGAAGAAGAAGAAGAAGAAGAAGAAGAAGGAAGAGAAGAAGAAGAAGAAGAAGAAGAAGAAGAAGAAGAAGAAGAAGAAGAAGAAGAGAAGAAGAAGAAGGAGAAGAAGAAGAAGAAGAAGAAGAAGAAGAAGAAATGAAGAAGAAGAAGAAGAAGAAGGAGAAGAAGGAAGAGGAGAAGAAGAAGAAGAAGAGAAGAAGAAGAAGAAGAAGAAGAAGAAGAAGAAGAAGAAGAAGAGAAGAAGAAGAAGAAGAAGAAGAAGAAGAAGAAGAAGAAGAAGAAGAAGAAGAAGAAGAAGAAGAAGAAGAAGAAGAAGAAGAAGAAGAAGAAGAAGAAGAAGAAGAAGAAGAAGAAGGAGAAGAAGAAGAAGAAGAAGAAGAAGAAGAAGAAGAAGAAGAAGAAGAAGAAGGAGAAGAAGAAGAGGAGAAGAAGAAGAAGAAGAAGAAGAAGGAGAAGAAGAAGAAGAAGAAGAAGAAGAAGAAGAAGAAGAAGAAGAAGAAGGAGGAGAAGAAGAAGAAGAAGAAGAAGAAGAAGAAGAAGAAGAAGAAGAAAACTATCATATCCACATTTTGTGACGTCCTAGGGGTTTGGGAAATGAGATCTGGCCCCAAAGCTAATGAATGCGCGCAGCGCGGCGGCCCAGGATCACAGCGTGAGGAGGTATTGGTCATTTCCCACTGTGTGCTGCGTGGAACGACATGACACTATAGTGTAATATGATTGATATATATATATATATATATATATATATATATATATATATATATATATATATATATATATATACATGATTATATATATATGTATGTATAAAATTATACATACATACATATATATATATATATATATATATATATATATATATAGAGAGAGAGAGAGAGAGAGAGAGAGAGAGAGAGAATGTAGTTATATATATATATATATCTACATATCTCTCTCTGTAGAAATGTATCAGAGAGAGAAAGATAAATACATAAATAGATAAATAAATAAATAATAATTATAATATGAAAAAAGGTAGTAATAATAATAATAATAAAAAATAAATAAATAAAGAATAAATAAATAAGACAACAATGATGATAAATAAGCAAATAAATGTAAAACATGAAGACACACATTCACACATACACCCACACATGCATAACAGATATGCGCCAAACATGCAGTTTCACAGATATGAAAGCAAAGTCAAATACACATAAACGTACATGAGCTCCAACACACACACACACACACACACACACACAGATGAACACTTACTTGTACAAGCACACACACATACGCCCATATCCCCCAACCCCAACCCCACACACAGATATATATATATATGCACAGTGAGAGAGAGAGAGAGAATGCAGTGTTACATATATATATATGTGTGTGTGTGTGTGTGTAGATATATATATATATATATATATATATATATATATATATATATATATATGAGAGAGAAAGAGAGAGAGAGAGAGAGAGAGAGAGAGAGAGAGAGAGAGAGAGAGATGTAGTGATAAATAAATATTTATTTACAGAGAGAGAGATTACATTTAAGAGAGACAGACACACAGACACAGACACAGACACAGAGATAGCGATTAAATCAATAACCTAATATACAAGGCTGTCAAATGGAGGTTTGCCAGCTCGCAAATTTGTCTTCAAGTTCGCATTTTTCTTGGATTTAAAAAATATATTTTCAATTTCAATACAATCGACATAAATTTCGTTAGTTTCACACAGTTTTGCATCATCACGAGTTGTACACATGGTGATCATCTTACACGTGTCCATTTCATTGAAAATAATTATCGTCGAAAAATTAATGTCAGTGATCTGGCGAAAATGTGAAAATATTGGACATTTGAAAAGAAAATGGATTTAAACTTCGTCACCAGAGAGACTGAGAGAGAGAGAGAGAGAGAGAGAGAGAGAGAGAGACAGACAGACAGACAGACAGACAGAGAGAGAGAGACAGAGAGAGAGAGACAGAGACAGAGACTGGGACATACAGACAGACAGATGGACAGAGACAGAGACAGAGACCGAATTTTATAGCGAGATGGCGCTGTGTCTCCTTGGACAGGCAATGACCGTAACACGTGACATCGCCGTGTCGAAAGAAAGAGTGACGGCTTTTCGCACGTGCCGATTACCGTTGACGTCAGCATCCGTGGTCAATTTCACCTCACGTGAAAGGAAACGTGTGAAATATGGCTAGAGCAGCTGTGCAATAATATTAGTATTATTATCATCATTATTTTTGTGTGGATTCTGGCTTGAATCAGAACTGCTATTTTGAAAGGTCATTCGGATCTTTTAACAGATTTTGAATTATCCGACTTTTTTTTTCTTCTGTCTGCGTACAACATTCTTCTTCTTCTTTTCACTATTGTTGTTGTTATCATCATTATTACTGTTCTCTTTCTCTGTGACAGAGAGAGAGAGAGAGAGAGAGAGAGAGAGAGAGAGAGAGAGAGAGAGAGAGAACAGAATAGTTCAGGTTGTGTCTATTGTGCGGAATCGTTTTGTCTGGTATTTTCTCTGGAACCTTTTCGTGGGTTTTACGCTGGATTGTGACATACTGCAGAGTGCAGAGGAGTGAAGTTGTTACAGAACCAGCTTCCAAACAATTGAAAAATAACAATCTGAAATGGGAGGGGGCTGGTGGGTGGAAAGAACTAGCTTCCCAAACCTCTGAAAGTAAATATCTGAAAATAACACACACACACACACACACACACACACACACACACACACACACACACAAAAAAAAGAAAAAGAAAAAAAAAGGACCAGCTCACAAATCATCTGAAGCTACAATCAGAAGTGGGAAAAAGATTATATATAAAAAAAAAAGTAAATGGAATGAAACAGTATAGATATGGCTTGATCATGAACAAGGTCCTATACTGACGGCTTCCTATGGGCTCTTTCCTGTCGGCACTGAGCCACAGCACGGACCTCCCTGACTTCCTGTGATTGTCAGGGCTGAGACTGTTTCCTGGCACCTCCCGTCTTTTTCACGTTCTGCAAGTCCTCTTTTTCACGTGCTGTAAGTCCTCTTTTTCACGTGCTGTAAGTCCTCTTCTTCAAGTTCCGTAAGTCCTCTTTTTCACGTGCTGTAAGTCCCCTTTTTCACGTGCTGTAAGTCCCCTTTTTCACGTGCTGTAAGTCCTCCATTTCACGTTCTGTAAGTCCTCTTTTTCACGTGCTGTAAGTCCTCTTTTTCACGTGCTGTAAGTCCTCTTTTTCACGTTCTGTAAGTCCTCCATTTCACGTTCTGTAAGTCCTCTTTTTCACGTTCTGTAAGTCCTCTTTTTCACGTGCTGTAAGTCCTCTTTTTCACGTTCTGTAAGTCTTCTTTTTCACGTTCTGTAAGTCCTCTTTTTCACGTTCTGTAAGTCTTCTTTTTCACGTTCTGTAAGTCCTCTTTTTTCACGTGCTGTAAGTCCTCTTTTTCACGTGCTGTAAGTCCTCTTTTTAACCACACACACAGATTGGGAGATAGCCTGGGACAGTGAATGGATGCTTTAACCACACACACAGATTGGGAGATAGCCTGGGACAGTGAAGGGATGCTTTAACCACACACAGATTGGGAGATAGCCTGGGACAGTGAATGGATGCTTTAACCACACACACAGATTGGGAGATAGCGTGGGACAGTGAATGGATGCTTTAACCACACACACAGATTGGGAGATAGCGTGGGACAGTGAATGGATGCTTTAACCACACACACAGATTGGGAGATAGCCTGGGACAGTGAAGGGATGCTTTAACCACACACACAGATTGGGAGATAGCCTGGGACAGTGAAGGGATGCTTTAACCACACACACAGATTGGGAGATAGCCTGGGACAGTGAATGGAATGTTGTTTTGGGGGGGCCAACAAAGCCAGACAAAGCCAGTCTGAACAAAGCTATCAGACTTTGTCTTGCTTGCAGGTGAGAGGTCAGGTGCTAATCCTGTGGAAGCTGCTCCCTTTGCAGCCAGTGCCGGTTTCTGGAAGGCCTTTGTGTCTG
The DNA here is from genome assembly GCF_041734735.1 of Babylonia areolata. NCBI lineage: Eukaryota > Metazoa > Mollusca > Gastropoda > Neogastropoda > Buccinidae > Babylonia > Babylonia areolata. Next base: position 15,452,204 of record NC_134882.1, read on the forward strand.
TCCGCCCTTCGCTGTGCCAGATAAATACCACGGGTTATCGATGACACGTGGCACCTGTGACTTTTATCGTGTTTATGAATGAACTGTGATATTTTACAGCTTCGCGGCTGAGTTTTGCCATTTACTAAACACTACTGGAAACTATCAGTCACTACTTAGTCTTCAGTACTGTTTATCAAACATTACTGTCTTGTTCTGAGATAAGGTCTGTGTACTGTGAAATGGAGTCACTGAGATGTATAATATATGTATGAATATATCTATACCGCTCACTATATACATTAATTAAATGTTATGTATCTAGTTAATGTCTGGGGTGTTCAGAGCATTCCGGCGGCTGTGTATTATGAATAATACGCATTCAATAAGATACAGCTCTGCGCCTTTGGAGCAAGCATGCATGAATGAAAAAGCGTGCGCACACCGCCCACATACTGATGATGTACACGCGAGCGCACACAGGCATCACGAAAGGGAGAGACACTGACACTGAACTGACAAAAGATGAACCTGCGAGGCCATCGACCTGCACACTAACGAGAGCAGGAGGAGGGGGTGGTGGGGTGGGGGAGCACAGTGTGGATGTAGGGGTGGGGTGGAGCCGTAGGACAACAAAGATGAGTTTGTTGCGCGCGCACAGAGAAAGAGAGAGAGAGAGTAAATTCTTCCATTGCACACACGCCTCTCAGTCCATCATGCAAATCTTTCGCCACCGCCACCACTACCAAAACAAGCACAGTTGATACACACTGTACCAACAAAACAAAACAAAACAAAACTAAAATAACTCCCAACCCAACAGACACTGAGAACGATTTCCTTCCAGCCCCTCACGGCAGCTGAAGACCAGTGACCTTTAACACTCACTCACGAGGTGCGAAATGGTGAGGGCCGGATTTTTCCACTTCCCCTCCTCCTGCGGCACAAGCAAGGCAGAGAGAGATCTATCTCTGGCGCCATGCCAGGACCGCCGGCACCTTCCCCGCCCCCCCCACCCCCCACCCACACCCACCCCGTGTTGCTCAGCGGCTGCTCTTAGTTCTTACCTATACTACCCGCTGACCCTATACTGAGGAGAAGTTTTTGTTTATAGAAAGGTGAAGTGTTGACCCTTACATCAACATTCCCCTGACAGTCTTAACTCACATCACTAGTGAATCCCAGCAAAGCCATTTTTGATGTTATAGTTTTGTCCTTATTATTTTTTTTTTATTCCCCCCCCCACCCCACCCCCATTCAATCTGTTTCATCCTTTAATTTGAATTGATCATGGACTGACTAATCGACTGATCGATTAGCTTAGTGGTTTAAGTAAGAGAGCGAATAAAAGATTAGGACAGAGCTACAGACTGATATGTTAACTGAACGATTAATTAAGTCAGTAAATAAATTATTGCTATGAAGTTAGATTGGACCATAGACCGATTCATTTAATACTTGTAAGTGAATAGATAAACCCAATAAACTTACTCACTCTTCAACAACGATGAAGATACTCGTCTGATTTATCACTATGTCTTTCTTAGTGTCTATATAACTAAACAACCAACCGACAGGCCTATTCACCGGCGAACAAAAACAGCAGAACGAATCATACAGACCCACCAGCTGAAATCCTCCTCCTTCACACACACACACACACACACACACACACACACACACACACACACACACGAGCATGCACACACACACACACACACACACACACACACACACACACCCCTGTGATGTAGTCAAGGTCACAGTTGTTCCCCAGTGAAAAAGGCCAGGGGCAGGAAGGTGAGGGGAGGGAATGCTCTGGGTCTGGCTCTCAACACCGGTGTCGCTCGGAAATGTAGCCCCCTTAATCCCCACCCCGGCCTCCTTGAATTATAAAAAAAAGACACCCCCCCCCCACCCCCCCACACACACCCCAAGCACCACCGCCACCAACAACAACATCAAAACATTTTCTTTTCTAAAATGTTAAAGAATCCCAACGCTTAAACTGGAATCACAAACACATACTCGCGCGCGCGCACGCACGCATGAGTATAGACACACACCGACACACTGACACACACACACACACACACACACACTATTGTATTGTATTGTATTGTATTGTGTTACTCTTTTGTCACAACAGATTTCTCCCGGTGAAATTCGGGCTGCTCTCCCCAGGGAAACCGAGTCGCCACAGTGCCATTTACCCCCCGGCCCCCCTCCCCACACTCTGCACCCCCCCCCTCCCATCCCCCCACTCCTTTTCTACCCGAAAGTGTATTTGTGCTTCTCCCATCGATGTTAAACAGAAACACAGCTTTCCTCAAACATTTTGAGTCATGTGTTCCTGTCAGTAAGCTTCCCCCCCCCCCCCCCCCCCTAAAGTTCAATTTGTCATCTTCGTAATTATGCATCATGGCCTCAGCTGTGGGCTCAGAGACAATGTGGTGTGAGTGACGAGCCTTTGGATGCACACATAGTTTCCAAGTGGATTGATAAAGATCAGTGTAAATGTGTCGACCAAGGAATGGAGGGAGGTTGCTGATCACCTCCACCCCACCCCCTGATTCATCTCCAGGGTTAAATGTCAGGGTATAGGATTAAATCTGACACCGGGTTCAATTCTGGATGAAGGGCTGAAACGACTGACCTCTGCCTGAAACTGGAAACCGAATCTCTTTAACTCACTCAGTACGGCCAGTCCTCTCTTCTCCTCTACACAGACCCCTCGGATGTCCAGTGGGTGTCTGAATGACCCAACCTTTAGCTTCCGTCGTCAGAATTGTGGTATTCTTTGTCAACATTCACCTCTTCAGTATAAGAGCCTTCCGCTTGCAATATTTTGATGGTGGTAATTGGGGTGAAACGCTGTTAAAGCCTGAACCGGACTATAAATGGCGGGCGATTTGAATCAAGCCAGTTTCTCACCAGAGTCTGACACTGTGACGTCGGTGAAGGTTTATTCAAAATAAAAGCCTAATAAAGCTACGGTTTGGCTTCATTTATGGCAGAGAGCGAGATTTGCCTAGCAGCTTCCAATCTAGACCTGAATTGACTTTGGAAAGTACAAAATGTGTCAGCTACACGTAATACAAAATTTGAATGCAGAGAAAAGGGGCGGAGCTAGAGCCGTTTGTGTTTGCGCTAGACGTGTCTGTCAGATAAAAATAGCACCAGCACGTGGTACTGTCCGGTGAGAATTGGAAAGCATGCAGACAGCCCCTCGACGTTGGCAACCGTAAACGACCACATTGTTTGTAAAACATGCAAACGGAGAGAAATATGACGATCTACTAACCTACCGGACACGTGCTCGCGCTTTTTATAGATAAACTCCGCCCCTTTCCCTTTTATGGATAGGCTCTAGTGCGCATGCACAACCGAAACCTTGCTCTCGGGAGTTAAGACTTTAACGTCGTCTCTTTCGCCGTTCGTATGGAGAGAGTTAAACGTGTGTGTGTGCGGCGCCCTGTACACCGGTCAAAGAGCCAGTCTCTTTATGCTCTTCAGTAGTACTGGTGTTCAGCGCGACAGGTCAGAGTTCACGACAAGGTCATACACTGACCTAAACCCTCGGGCATAATCTGTGTGTGACAGGAACAAATCCTCCAATGAAGTGTTCGGCACACAACAACATCGTCTTTATGTAAAAGGAAGTTCAAGGTAAAAACGTTATTATGCACGCACATACAACGTTACACTTTTCATTGTTTTGCCTGAAAAACAAAAACAACAAGAGAGGCAAGGCCTTCAAGACTCACTTGTGATACACTTAAAAAAAAAAAAAAAAAAAAAAAAAATCCAAGCTTTTTATGTATTGAGTATAATTTCAAAATGTAATGTTTAAGATGAGAAAGATCAGTTTAAAGCAAATTAACTCCCCTAGCATTAATTACAGAGTAATTTCCCTTCTTTACTATCTGCACCAAAACGTTTGCAAAATAAATAAAACTTCCATGCTTAGCAAAAGAAGTTCCTGTTTGAACAGAAAATGATAATAATGACTGCTCTTGTTGTTGGGTCAGAATATCAGATCAAAGTGCCAAGTTTAGAGAATACAAAAAATATAAATATGACAGTATATGCAGTTTGCATATAATTAGGCTTCATTTTTTGTGTGTGCCCATCCCAGAGGCGCAATATTGTTTTAAACAAGATGACTAGAAAGAACTGAATTTTTCCTATTTTTATGCCTAATTTGGTATCAACTGACAAAGTATTTGCAGAGAAAATGTCAATGTTAAAGTTCACCACGGACACACAGACACACGCACACACACACACACACACACACACACACACACACACACACACACACACACACACACACACACACACACACACACACACACACACACACACACACACACACACAGAGAGACAACCGAACACCGGGTTAAAACATAGACTCACTTTGTTTACACAAGTGAGTCAAAAAAAACAACGCATCTGCTTGTTTTGTTTGTTTGTTTGTTTGTTGTTGTTTTTTTGTCTCCCTATTGTTTGTATATACCCAAGTCAGTTCCCCACATCATCTCTCCCATTGTTAAAAAAAAAGAAAAAAAGAAGAAAGTCCTGGTATGAGTCCCAGTCTCTCTAGTATGGGCAAAATGTTTGAACAATTAAAGACCCCAGGTGCATCTCTCTCTCTCTCTCTCCCCCTCTCTCTCTTTCTCCCTCTCTCTCTGCCATGAAAACAAACCATTAAACCAGTCCAACCACACCACCCCCATCCCATCCCCCTCCATATTGAAGTACTTTTCGAGAAGGTCAGAGTGACGTCACAAAACAAACAGTTTGGCAAACAGAAGGTACCAAGTACGGTTTCGTTGCTGACAGCAAAACACACACACACACACACACACACACACACACACACACACACACACACACACACACACACAACATACACACACACACACACACAACATACACACACACACACACACACAACCACACACACACACACACACACACACACACACAACACACACACACACACACACACACACACAACACACACACACACACACACACACACACAACATACACACACACACACACACACAACATACACACACACACACACACACACAAACACACACACACACAACACACACACACACACACATACACACACACACACACACACACACACACACACACACACACAAAACACACACACACACACAAACACACACACACACACACACACACCACACACACACACACACAACACACACAACACACACACACACACACACAGCTGATTCTGGCAACATGCCATCAACGGTGCCAGTAAAAGCACCTCAGATGGATAAACATCTCGACCTGAAGCCGTTTACCTTTCTAGTCCCAGAAGCAGCCCCAATGGTAGGCGGTGTTACCAGCAATGTTCTTGACAGCAGCTGAGTGTTGATTTCCGGTTTTCGAACAGTGACGCTGTTGTTATGAGTATGATGTGAAATACATGATGTTGTCTGGTTTAGTGGAGCCAAGATAAGGAGGCTGAAACCAAAATGAAATAAAAACAACACCCCAAGAACAACAAAACCGTGTGTGGAATGTCACCACCACCACCACCACCACCACCACCAACAACAACAACAACAACAACAACAACAGCTTCTTCTTCTTCTTCTGCGTTCGTGGGCTGCAACTCCCACGTTCACTCGTATGCACACGAGTGGGCTTTTACGTGTATGACCGTTTTTACCCCGCCATGTAGGCAGCCATACTCCGTTTTCGGGGGTAACAACAACAGCGAAAGAAAACAAAGAAGAACCAAATGTAACAGTCAATAAAAAAAAAAATTACAGTAAGGAAACACACAAGACACTTCAACATAAGTATATATTAATTTGCATTGTAGGAAATTCACGTGCAGCATTCTACAGTTTCTCTCTTTTTTCTTCTTCTTGAAATAAAAAGAACAGCTACCCAACGATTCGAACCAGATTGGTGATGAATGAGGCTGAAGATGACGAAGATATCGAGAAAAGATTAGTTCTTGTGCGAACTCTGACAGAGGAAAAGCCTCATTTCATAAAGTGTGTTTACCAAGGAAGTTGCAAAGTTTACGCTGGCTCAGCAGCACAAGGTGCAGGGAATGAATACTAAGGTTTCCTATCAGTTTTGCCCAAAATTAATGCAAAAGGGAATGATGTTTCCTATCAGTTTTGCCCAAAATTAATGCCAAAGGGAATGATAAGGTTTCCTATCAGTTTTGCCCAAAATTAATGCCAAAGGGAATACTAAGGTTTCCTATCAGTTTTGCCCAAAATTAATGCCAAAGAGAATGATAAGGTTTCCTATCAGTTTTGCCCAAAATTAATGCCAAAGGGAATGATAAGGTTTCCTATCAGTTTTGCTAAAATTAATGCCAAAGGAAATGATAAGGTTTCCTATCAGTTATGCCCAAAATTAATGCCAAAGAGAATGATAAGGTTTCCTGTCAGTTTTGCCCAAAATTAATGCCAAAGAGAATGATAAGGTTTCCTATCAGTTTTGCCCAAAATTAATGCCAAAGGGAATGATAAGGTTTCCTATCAGTTATGCCCAGAATTAATGCCAAAGGGAATACTAAGGTTTCCTATCAGTTATGCCCAAAATTAATGCCAAAGAGAATGATAAGGTTTCCTGTCAGTTTTGCCCAAAATTAATGCCAAAGGGAATTATAAGGTTTCCTATCAGTTATGCCCAAAATTAATGCCAAAGGGAATACTAAGGTTTCCTATCAGTTTTGCCCAAAATTAATGCCAAAGGGAATGATAAGGTTTCCTATCAGTTTTGCTCAAAATCAATGCCAAGAATTGTTGAAAAAGTTACAGTAAAATACCATAACAGCTGGCTCAGTTGTTCCGCAGTTTCTGACAACATGAGGCAGCAAAGAGAAACAGAAAAAGCATACAAACGAACAAACAATATTCGCTGTTTAGGAATCAAGTTACATAATACGAAAACAATAAAAACAATTAAAAAAAAAAAAAAAAGAATCACAAACGTGCAAACAAATAAACAAATCTCACTGCTTGGAAATCGAGTTACATAACAACAAAACCCGGCCGCACAAAATCGCATCACTCTTAGAATTATGACAACGCTTAAAACAGTCTTAAGAGGAGACAAAACTACAACAACAATGAAATAACCTGTCGTTCTTCTATCATTCAGAGCTGATTAATGACATGCCCGCACCGTCTATATTTAAGATAACTCAGGTAACTGTCCTGACTGTCGCGTGATTGTATGGAGTGAAGACTATGATTGCCATCTGCTCATACCTTTTTTTAGTACCTGAACGGTAATGGCTGAAATACAACCCCATGTCAACTACCCAGTTATACTGTAGACCTGTCCTATTCCTTGCTTCGTGTGGACCATGATACAGACCTGTACAGTTAGTGATCTGTTCGTGATGAATCAATGACCTGGAGCTGTCTTTTTTTGTGCCACAGTCGGCAGGTTGCGGTTACCGTATGTATTTGTGTGTGTGTTTGTGTGCGTGCGTGTATGTGTGTGTGTATGTGTGTGTGTGTGTGTGTGTGTGTGTGTGTGTGTGCGTCGGTGTGTGTGTGTGTGTGTGTGTGTGTGTGTGTGTGAGTGCGTGCGTGCCTAAACTGTGCCTGTGGAATCGAGGCAGTCGGCGCCTCTGCAGATACGCTGACTGATTCTTGAACACGCACGTATGAACACCCACGGACGAATGCTCGCATACACGACTGCCCGCCCATACATATGATATTTCACACTCACACGCTGGTGGTACACACATATAATATTACACCACTCACGCAAAATGATTCAATGCTCCTTTGTCGCCCCCCCCCCCCCACCCCCCGTCTCCTCTTTTCCTTCCCTCACTGTCACACAACATCCCCACCTTGGATCCGCCCTGACCTCCCCATGATCGTTTCCTGGCACTTAGGTCTATGTTTCCCCATGTCTGTAGGGAGCATGTCTATGTTCCTTTAGGTCTATGGTTCCCCAGGTCTGTAGGGAGCATGTCTATGTTCCTTTAGGTCTATGGTTCCCCAGGTCTGTAGGGAGCATGTCTATGTTCCTTTAGGTCTATGTTTCCCCAGGTCTGTAGGGAGCATGTCTATGTTCCTTTAGGTCTATGTTTCCCCAGGTCTGTAGGGAGCATGTCTATGTTCCTTTAGGTCTATGTTTCCCCAGGTCTGTAGGGAGCATGTCTATGTTCCTTTAGGTCTCTGTTTCCCCAGGTCTGTAGGGAGCATGTCTACATTCCTTTAGGTTTATGTTTCCCCAGGTCTGTAGGAGCATGGCTGTGTTCCTTTAGGTCTATATTTCCCCAGGTCTGTAGGGAGCATGTCTATGTTCCTTTAGGTCTATATTTCCCCAGGTCTGTAGGGAGCATGTCTGTGTTCCTTTAGGTCTCTGTTTCCCCAGGTCTGTAGGGAGCATGTCTATGTTCCTTTAGGTCTATGTTTCCCCAGGTCTGTAGGGAGCATGTCTATGTTCCATTAGGTCTCTGTTTCCCCAGGTCTGTAGGGAGCATGTCTGTGTTCCTTTAGGTCTCTGTTTCCCCAGGTCTGTTGGGAGCATGTCTGTGTTCCTTTAGGTCTATGTTTCCCCAGGTCTGTAGGGAGCATGTCTATGTTCCATTAGGTCTATGTTTCCCCAGGTCTGTAGGGAGCATTTCTGTGTTCCTTTAGGTCTATGTTACCCCAGGTCTGTAGGGAGCATGTCTATGTTCCTTTAGGTCTCTGTTTCCCCAGGTCTGTAGGGAGCATGTCTATATTCCTTTAGGTCTATGTTTCCCCAGGTCTGTAGGGAGCATGGCTGTGTTCCTTTAGGTCTATCTTTCCCCAGGTCTGTAGGGAGCATGTCTATGTTCCTTTTTATCTATGTTTCCCCAGGTCTGTAGGGAGCATGTCTGTGTTCCTTTAGGTCTCTGTTTCCCCAGGTCTGTAGGGAGCATGTCTATGTTCCTTTAGGTCTATGTTTCCCCAGGTCTGTAGGGAGCATGTCTATGTTCCATTAGGTCTCTGTTTCCCCAGGTCTGTAGGGAGCATGTCTGTGTTCCTTTAGGTCTCTGTTTCCCCAGGTCTGTTGGGAGCATGTCTGTGTTCCTTTAGGTCTATGTTTCCCCAGGTCTGTAGGGAGCATGTCTATGTTCCATTAGGTCTATGTTTCCCCAGGTCTGTAGGGAGCATTTCTGTGTTCCTTTAGGTCTCTGTTTCCCCAGGTCTGTAGGGAGCATGTCTGTGTTCCTTTAGGTCTCTGTTTCCCCAGGTCTGTAGGGAGCATGTCTATATTCCTTTAGGTCTCTGTTTCCCCAGGTCTGTAGGGAGCATGTCTATGTTCCTTTAGGTCTATGTTACCCCAGGTCTGTAGGGAGCATGTCTATGTTCCTTTAGGTCTATGTTTCCCCAGGTCTGGAGGGAGCATGTCTACATTCCTTTAGGTCTATATTTCCTCAGGTCTGTAGGGAGCATGTCTATGTTCCTTTAGGTCTCTGTTTCCCCAGGTCTGTAGGGAGCATGTCTATGTTCCTTTAGGTCTATGTTTCCCCAGGTCTGTAGGGAGCATGTCTATGTTCCTTTAGGTCTCTGTTTCCCCAGGTCTGTAGGGAGCATGTCTATGTTCCTTTAGGTCTATGTTTCCCCAGGTCTGTAGGGAGCATGTCTATGTTCCCTATATCTATATTTCCCCAGGTCTGTAGGGAGCATGTCTATGTTCCTTTAGGTCTATGGTTCCCCACGTCTACAGGGAGCATATCTACGCTGCCTTACGTCTATGTTCCCCCAGATCTACTTTCCTCCAGGTCTTGAAAGAAAATTTTGGGGAACCTTGACCTGGGGGAACGTAAAGCTGACCTGGGTCTTTATGCATTATATCCAATGGTGGGGTGGAGGGAGGAACACAGACGTTGGATACGTTGTCTTCCCTCAACAAACCGAACACTGACACTGATTACACGAATTTTAAACGTGCATATTTGATAATCTTCATGTGTATGTACACGAAGGGGAGTACGGCAACTAGCAGATCTGCACGCGTGTTTTTTTATTTTTTTTATTTTTTTATTTTACAAGCAGAATAGGAAAATTCCCACAATCTTGATACGCCCGTCGCCTCGACCACGGTTGAAACCCAAGACGTTCAGACTGGAAGTCCACTGCTCTTGTTGTTGTTGGAGTCTCCCGTCGGACCGACGGATGAGTAGGCAGGCAGGCTTATCTGTCGGTGTGTGTCCTCATATGGGAGAAGAGGCCAATTCTGGATGCGCAGCATTTCCCACAGGTTTTGCAAGGGAAAACGTCTCCAGAAGTTGAGCCCTGCTTCCTTCGCTCACGCTTCTCCTTAATGGCCAGCGTTCTAGTTTTCAGACGTCTTTATGCCACTAGAGCACAGCATCCTCCAGCGAGAGCGGTCAAGGGCATCAGTTTCCCAGGAAGCGATGTCTATGTCAGAGGCTTTGAGGTTTGTCTTCAAGGTGTCCTTGAAGCACTTGCAGGGTCTTCCGAGTTCGCGGTGGCCTTCCTTCAGCTGGCCCTACAAGAGCATTTTCGGGATCCAGGTCTGTAATGGTCTTCGTCATTCAAACATGTTTATGGTGAGAACGTTTTGGAAAAATACGGGTTCTCATTATAACAACCATTCTGAACATGATTGTCAGAACTGGTATTATGAAACAGACACTCAGCACCTATCTGTCTCACTCTTTCTTTGTAAGTGTGCACGCGCGCGCGCGTATGTGTGTGTGTGTGTGTGTGTGTGTGTGTGTGTTTAAGTCACTGATTATATATTCAATTCAGCTTCACTCCTGTAGTGCCACTGAGTTATTTCCGTGCCTCCCCTGTCTCTCTGTCTAATTCTTCATCAAGATCAAAATCTCTGTTCAGTCTTTAGGATATCATGTGATCATGCACCGAATATGATATATGTAATAAACAGTGGGTTAAAAAGACACGCACACATGAGCAAATAAACATAAATCTATCTACATCACTCCCCCCCCCCACTTGTCCTACTCTCCTCCCACCATCTCCCCCCTTGTCTTACTCTCCCTCTCAACCCCCCCCCCCCCCACCCAACACTTTCCCTTCCACTATCTCCCCCCTTGTCCTACTCTCCCTTCCTCCATCTACCCCCCTCTCACTCCCCCCTTCCATCATGTCCCCACTGACCCTCCACCCTTATGTTGCCCTAGGTCCTACTCCCCTTCACCTGCCTAACATCTTCTATCTGACCTAGCAGACACTTCTCACAGAAAAAAAAAAATAAAAAAAGGAAGAAAGACTACACATTTTCCTCCAAAGAACAGAGGAGTAGAGTTATTGGGTATGATCCCCGCAGAGATCGCCCTAACTCAAAACTAGTTTTTTTGCAAACATTTTTTCCACTACAATGCCACCCAACCAAACTGAAATACTCATAATGTCCTGGTGTGTCCACTTTTAGCAAATTTTAGCGTATTTCCTTATTTCAATTCTTTTCGTTTCCCGAACTTTTACTGCTTTATCAATGATGCTAAAGCCCTATATTCATTTCATACAATTTTCTTGCATAATTTGATACGGCATGATTACCATGTTTTCTTGGTTTTTCACCTTTTACAAAAACAAATCTTACATAATTATCTTACTAACATAAGACGTAACATGACAAAAAGATAAGGTGTGATACATCACTAAAGTTACTCAGGTGCTCTCAGCGTGTATACTTATTAGTGTGTGTGTGTGTGTGTGTGTGTGTGTGTGTGTGTGTGTGTGTGTGTGTGTGTGTGTGTGTGTGTGTGTGTGTGTGCACACGTTCGTGCGCTGATGTGTATGTGTGTGTGTGTGTGTGCACGTTCGTGCACTGATGTGTATGTGTGTGTGTGTGTGTGTGTGTGTGTGTGTGTGTGTGTGTGTGTACGCGCGCGCGCGTTTGTGTATGTCTGTGTGCATATTCGTGTATGTCTCTGTGTGTGTGTGTGTGTGCATTGGGTGTGGTGCGGAAAGTGTCTGTGTACTTTCTCCAAAATACTGCACAAACTGAACCCATTAGCAGTGCGACACTTTCACCTCGATTGTTTTCTGCCTCCCATGAAACCAGACCTGTTCCCAAAACTCAGTCAGTGTTTGTTCCCCTTTGTCACGAGGTGAATGAAAAAACTTTACTACAATGGAAAACATGGGGGAAGGGGGGATAGGGGGCGGGGGGGGGGGGGTGGGGGCGCTGGCAGTTCCGAAACCGGGTGCAACTACATTGTTGATATGCACACAGTTTTCCACACTGTACTGAGCGAACTGGGCGGACAGGTTGACGTTTCAACAACAACAAAAACTAAAGTGGATCGGTGGCCTAGTGGTGGAGAAGCTAGTATCCACAGGCGGACTACGATTTTTTTTTCTCGCCCCTCCACGTACCCGACCTTGAGTCCTGGTCTGGGTACTAGTCTTTCGGGTGAGACGAAAATCCGATATCCCGTGTTCAGCATGCACTTAGTGCACGTAAAAGAACCCGCGGAGACAACAAAAGGGCTGCCCTTAGCAAAATTCTGTAGTAAAATCCATTGTGATAGTAAAACAGGTACACCTGCCGACAGACAGACGAACAGAAAGAAAGAAAGAAAGAAAGAAGAAGAAGAAAATGGTGCTCCACAGTCGCAAAGCGTTCTCCTCGGGGAGAGCAGCCCGAATTTCACACAGAGAAGTATCTTGTGACAAAAAAGTAATACGCCACAATACAATACCATCACATCTAAATCTACCTGGTATTTTTAACATGAGCGGCACAGCACTTGGAATGTAATGTTGCCATTGTGGGAAACATTCCCTAAGCAATAAATGATGTGAAACACGGTATCGCCATTTTGAGGAAGGCTGTGGCAGTAATTTGATAACGATATGGGCAGTCTGTGTCATCTGAAACGTGACACTGACATTACAAGACACTGATACAGGGAGCAAAACATAACAGCCGACAGCCTTTGAGTTTTCACCTTACATCACCGTCAGGCAATATGAATGGGCTTTTTTGATAGATGTAGCCTGATGATGACAATACGGATACTTATATAGTGCCTGTCCTCGGTCAGAAACCAAGCTTTAAGCATTATACAAACACGGAGTCATTTTAGCGGGGAAGAGCCGACTGACAGATGCTCTAGGGCGCTCATCATTCGTTTCCTGTGTCATTCAGTCAGGTTTCAGTCACAGACACACACACACACACACACACACACACACACACACACACACACACACACACACACACACACACACACACACACACACACAATGCTGACACGAAATACAAGATCCTTCACGAGCGTATTTGATCTTCTGCGAGCGTATACAAACGAAGGGGTTCGGGCACTAGCAGATTTGCGCAAACATGATTATGTTGACCTTGGAGATCGGAACAATCTCCTCAACGAACCAAGCACGGCGAGGATCGAACTCGGGCCAGACTCCAGCGCTTTAACCATTTGACCACCGCACCCGTCAGGAAACAGTACGGAAAACGTGATTTCAGTATTCCAGCAACCTTCATGCCAAATTGATTGATGATGGGAAATGTGATGACATACGTAACATTCGCGACAAACGTTTCCTCACCTGCAATGGAAAGTTTGTGAACTTAAGTGTATATTTCTGTAGTTTATCACTAGTTTTGCCGAGGAAGGTGGTGTGAAACCACTGAAATATACCAGTAAGTTCAAACTTTCGATTCTGAGTGAGGAAACTTTCTTCTAAAATATATCATAAGTATGTATAAAAAAAATTCAGAGAACCTTTACTAACGAAAATGTCGAATCCTGACTTCTGTTCCGAATCCATCTATTCGCTACCAGCTCCGCCCCCCCCCCCCCCCGCCCCCCATCCTCCCACCCCCACTCTCCACTCCCCGCTACCCCCCCTAACAACTGACAGAGAGTGATCATACACGAACTATAGACTTGCTGACAAATATGAGCACAACAACAACAACGACAACAAAAGGAGGGAAAACAGCTAAAATGCTACAGCTCACGGAAGGGAGAGGAATGGCAGAGGAGTGAAAGGGGGATGAATGGCAGAAGGAGGAGTGAAAGGGGGATGAATGGCAGAAGGAGTGAAAGGGGGATGAATGACAGAAGGAGGAGTGAAAGGGGGATGAATGGCAGAAGGAGTGAAAGGGGGATGAATGGCAGAAGGAGTGAAAGGGGGATGAATGGCAGAAGGAGTGAATGGTGGATGAATGGCAGAGGAGTGAATGGTGGATGAATGGCAGAAGGAGTGAATGGTGGATGAATGGCAGAAGGAAGAGTGAAAGGGGGATGAATGGCAGAAGGAGGAGTGAAAGGGGGATGAATGACAGAAGGAGTGAAAGGGGGATGAATGGCAGAAGGAGTGAATGGTGGATGAATGGCAGAAGGAGTGAAAGGGGGATGAATGGCAGAGGAGTGAAAGGGGGATGAATGGCAGAGGAGTGAAAGGGGGATGAATGGCAGAGGAGTGAAAGGGGGATGAATGGCAGAGGAGTGAATGGTGGATGAATGGCAGAAGGAGGAGTGAATGGTGGATGAATGGCAAAAGGAGTGAAAGGGGGATGAATGGCAGAGGAGTGAAAGGGGGATGAATGGCAGAAGGAGGAGTGAAAGGGGGATGAATGGCAGAAGGAGTGAAAGGGGGATGAATGGCAGAGGAGTGAAAGGGGGATGAATGGCAGAAGAGTGAAAGGGGGATGAATGGCAGAAGGAGGAGTGAAAGGGGGATGAATGGCAGAAGGAGTGAAAGGGGGATGAATGACAGAGGAGTGAAAGGGGGATGAATGGCAGAGGAGTGAAAGGGGGATGAATGGCAGAAGGAGTGAAAGGGGGATGAATGGCAGAAGGAGGAGTGAAAGGGGGATGAATGGCAGAAGGAGTGAAAGGAGGATGAATGACAGAGGAGTGAAAGGGGGATGAATGGCAAGTGGAATGAAAGGGGGATGAATGGCAAGTGGAATAAAAGGGGAATGAATGGCAGAAGGAGGAAGGGAAGGTGAATGATGTGGGGGGGTGGGGGGGGGGGGGGAGACCGTGCACAAGGAAGCTTCTAATCTTGCATGACTATTTCAAAATATATATATTACCAAAATATGTTTCACAAAAGAAAAAAAACACACCAACAATTGGGCGGTGAGATGAGGCCAGGGCTGGAGGGCCGGAGGAAAGGTACACGTGGAATGGAAAAGTACACGCAGTCGCAGGGCAACAAAACAACAGCTTGTCTGACGTGATCGTGTCGTCAGTGCACGCACGTGAACAATTTAATGCAACCAAGTGTTGTCATGTCAAGCTATGAAATTCTTCATTAACCCCTTGAGTGCCGAAGACTGCGAACAGGCCCGTCAGTGAAGCGCCATCACGTCACTGAGATCAGACAGAGCGAACAGGTCAGCTTTGGTTTTCAGTTTCTCACGGAGGTTTCACTGCGTTCGGTCAAACCCATAGTATAAACGCAAAGCCACAACTGCTAGGTAGATGCCTGACCAGCCACATATTTATCCCAATACGCTTAGTCAGACCTTGAGCGCATGTTTATATATTTGTGTACCTGTGGATTTCCTTTACATAATCTTGCCAGAGGACAACACATTTTTTTTTTGTTGCCATGGGTTCTTTTACAGTGCGCCAAGCGCGTCCTGCATACGGGACTTCGGTTTATCACCTCACCTGAATGAATACAGGTCAGGGGGTCAGTTACCATTCTTTATCCAGATTTCTTCGTCTTGGGATGGACATTACTTTTGTTCAACAAAACCAGTTACAGCGCTTAAAGGTTCATAAGAAAAGTAGTAAAGACACCGGATTCATGACACACTGATTTCATTTCATTAATGTTCAGCAATCCAAGGTTTTTTAAAAATTTTATTTATTCATTTACTTTTTTTGGTTTAAACATGTATGTTGAACAGCAAAGGAACCGGAGCTGTTCTGTGCATTTCCCACCGAGAACACTATCAAAATATAGCAGAAAGAAAGAAAGAAAGAAAGAAAAACGTCCAAAGGCTACACTGCATCGATTGTCTAATGTATGACTGTATCAGCTTGTGTTACTCTCTTCTCGTGGTTCTCTGTTTAAACTATGCAGCACGTAGCATTTCCTGAAAAGCTCTGAAATAACAAATACCTGTATGAAACTGCAAACTCTCCTCCAAGACCAGAATCGGATTTACGCAGTGAACACACACACAGACACACAGACTTCAAGAAAGAGAGAAGAGAGACACTGGACACTGGAATTATTTATTGTCATTGCCAAGAAAGGTCTTTTGACAAGGGGGCAACAACATAAATGCATATATTTTAGCTTCAAAACAACAACAACAAAAAACTATATTTTTTCTCTGAATCCTTCAGTCAGTTTAAACCAAGAAAATATGCAATACTGGAAACACTTAAGTCACATCCTGACAAAAACTCAACGAAACGGAACTAAAGAAAAACAACAATGTAATGATAATAAAATACCAAAATGAATGGCTTGTCATGTGATAATGAAATCATAATTAGATCGGTTGCTAAATTCATTACAGAAGCTCAAACAATGAGACAAAGGTACATAAGTCAGAATAGTATCAACAGCATAGAAGACACTTAATTATAGTTAGTACAGAAGTTGCTATTTTATTTGGACAAAACAGAGAGAAGAGAGAGAAAATGAGAGAGAGAGGGGGGGGGGGGGGCGGGCAGAGAAGGACAGGGAGAGACAATGAGACAGAGACAGAGAGAATGAAAGGAAAGAAAGGTTGGCGTGTATGTTGTCTTCAATTTTAAGTCTTTCCACTCTTGAGTGATACAAGTAGAACGGGGGGTTAGTAAGTGGAATAATTGATATTCTGACTGCTCAATACAGCCTCAACACCATCATTAACTCACTCAGTACGGCCAGTCCTCTCTTCTCCTCTACACAGACCCCTCGGATGTCCAGTGGGTGTCTCAATGACCCAACCTTTAGCTTCCGTCGTCACAATTGTGGTATTCTTTGTCAACATTCACCTCTTCAGTATAAGAGCCTTCCGCTTGCAATATTTGGATGGTGGTAACTGGGGTGAAACGCTGTTAACGTCGTCTCTTTCGCCGTTCGTATGGAGAGAGTTAAATGACTTCACCAGGGACGGCGTGGACACAGAATGCCCGTGCAGTGCAACAGCTGCCCACGAGTGTTTACAGGAGTAATTCAGGTTCATGGTTTCTGAAACTGTTGTCTCGTTTATAACTGCTCACGTGAACCTCACAGATGAAACAGATGTTTGATAACTGTTTCCCTGTCAATTGTTGTGTTTTTTTGGGGGCGGGGGTTATAACCTGTGCACGGGGCTAGAGGCAAACCTGGAACTGTCATTTCCACATGGCGTGATGATGACATAATACGTTGTATCATCGCGAATGAGCTTTTTTTGCAGTGACTGAATCTATCCAGTGGAAAATTACCGGGTGACCCCCTCGCCCCCCCCTCTCTCTCTCTCTCATTCTTTCTCTCTCTCCCTCAGTGTGTGTGTGTGTGTGTGTGTGTGTGTGTGTGTGTGTGTGTGTGTGTGTATGTGTGTGTGTGTGTGTGTGTGTGTGTGTGTGTGTGTGTGTGTGAGTTTGTGTCCGTGTGCGTGCGTGTTTCTCTCAAAGCAGACTGTCTGGTTTCAACAAACAGAATCGTATATTTATACAGTTCAACTCACATAACTAGTTATGCATGCAATCGGCCTACATTTTTGTTTCACAAGTTGAACTTTGAAAACGACCCAGCCCGGCGCGTCCAAATGGTGGTTTTTGGGGGTGCAAACGTGCAACCCACGAACGATGTATCGTTTCAAAGTCTCCCTTTTACCTGCTGGTAGTTACGAGACAGAGAGGAAGAAAATAATGATAGGCATACCAAAGAATAACTGCATCGCAGCGTAAGTTGGAAAATACTGTAGCCTATATGGTTTTATTCCCTCAATCAAAACGGCATTTGCTGCCGGGGCTGTACACTGTTTTATCACCGGTCTACTTTCTCAACGAAATGACAAAACGGTCCAAAGGAAAGTAGGCCTACCCGATCGTGTAGATACTGTCTCAATAAAAGTGAACAGTTCTATTTCTGTAGTGACAGTGTACGTGATGACACAAGGCTCTATAAAAAGTGAACAGTCCTATTCCTGTGAGCCACTCGTGATGGTATTGACGCCGTAAAGATAAACGTTCCTATTTCGGTACGAGTAAAACGGGCATGGAGACTCCTGCAACGGAAGAGTGATGAAAGAAAGCGCTGTTTTTGAAAAGGTTAGACACAACACACACACACACACACACACACACACACACACACACACACCAAAAAACAACAAAAAACCCAAAAAACACACAACAACAAAACCAAAAAACAACAACAAAACAAAACAAAAAGCAAAAACAAACCACAACAACAAACAAAATAACAACAACAAAAACAAACCCCGGCTCACTGACGTGATATTGACAGTCAAACACATATTCACTGTATACCTAGTGATGAATCGTGAGCGATTCCCGTATCACTGGTATCACAGACTCATATCCAATGGAGACATCGAAACGATATTCACAATCCGGCCAAGAATAGAATGTTAACCTTTATAAAAAAAAAAAAAAAAAAAAAAAAAAAAGCTTCGATTTCAATACACGAAAACAATACAAATCTGAAAATCGTTTTCATTTGTTTAAAAAAAAAAAAAATTAACATGTTTTTTTGGTTATCTCATTTTAAGAAGGAAAGTGAACGATAACTCTGAGAATGACTTGACAGATACCATGATGGATGGGTCTCGTCCTAGTTTGGATGAACGGTTATATGTCCCACAATAGCCTTTTACTGCCACCAAGGCAGTGAAGTGATACCTGCTGTGCTGTGCATTCACAGTGGAGTGACGGCCTAGAGGTAACGCGTCCGCCTAAGAAGCGAGAGAATCTGAGCACGCTGGTTCGAATCACGGCTCAGTCGCCGATATTTTCTCCCCCTCCACTAGACCTTGAGTGGTGGTCTGGACGCTAGTCATTCGGATGAGACGATAAACCGAGGTCCCGTGTGCTAGCATGCACTTAGCGCGCGTAAAAGAACCCACAGCAACAAAAGGGTTGTTCCTGGCAAAATTCTGTAGAAAAATCCACTTCGATAGGAAAAACAATTAAAACTGCACGCAGGAAAAAAAACAACAAAAAAACAAACAAACATGGGTGGCGCTGTAGTGTAGCGACGTGCTCTCCCTGGGGAGAGCAGCCCGAATTTCACACAGAGAAATCTGTTGTGATGAAAAGAAATACAAATACAAATACAAAATACCTGCGTGGAATCAGGGAAAGTGAGTACAACCCTTTCCCCAAGGACAGAACACCATACGGAAACGGGACCTCAAACCCTGCACGTACTGAATCAGGTCCAACGTTAACTCACTCAGTACGGCCAGTCCTCTCTTCTCCTCTACACAGACCCTTCGGATGTCCAGTGGGTGTCTGAATGACCCAACCTTTAGCTTCCGTCGTCAGAATTGTGGTATTCTTTGTCAACATTCACCTCTTCAGTATAAGAGCCTTCTGCTTGCAATATGTTGATGATGGTAACTGGGGTGAAACGCTGTTAACGTCGTCTCTTTCGCCGTTCGTATGGAGAGAGTTAAAACCGACTCTTGTCGCGTCGCCTCCGATACTTGGTTGCAGGTTGAAACCTTGGAACCTTGAAGACTCTCTCACAGGACCAACGCCTTGACCACATCACACCCCCCGTGGATAAAGACCACAGCCACGAACAACTTGACCTTAAGGGCTTCTTTGATTGTGCCACACACGATCAGTTGTTGCTGCGTGTGTTTAAGTATATGTCAACAGTTTCACCCTGTTTTTTTAAATTTTTTATTTATTTATTTTTTAAACAAAGTGAACATTGATTAATGAGTGCAACATAGTCTGTGTAGACATAGCACATTATACCCCCTCTCCCCCCTTTTTTTTTAAAGACGGTCTTGTCATTTGCAATGTTGATAAAGGATGAATCTTTTGTCCCTGAAAAAAAAAAGGAAATGTGTAAATGGGGGGAAAAAAAGAAAGAAAAAAAGATTGATTCTAAGTTTTGTTCACATAATTGTATGATTTGTACCTCTTCCTTCCATATTATTGTAACAAGCCCCAAATCAGTAAATGGAAAGTTGTATTTATTCCATAAATGCTATTGATTACTTTGACGCAGTTATGGAATGCCGGGTATTGGTTTGATCATTTCCATGGTGTTTAGTTGATTGTGTCATATATCATGGCCTGGCTTCGCTGACGAAGATCTAGGAAGGGCGTTGTCCACGTCTGATGCAGGCACGCTCATGGCTGACAAGGCCAATGCGGGAAAAGCAGAGTCGGCCGCAGCGGTTGCAAGGGAAAGTCTGGTCTGGGTTCGCGGCTGCAGCGTCGTGGTTCTTCCTCCTTCTGCGTTTGTCCTCAAGGCTGGCCCTGCGGTTGTTTTCGAAGGAGGAGACAGCTTGGTGGATGGTGCGTCGCCAGGTCTCTCGATCAGCGGCTACTGCGGACCACTGGCGATGGTCAATGTGACAGGCACCGAGAGCTTTCTTCAAGGAGTCTTTGTATCTCTTCTTGGGTGCTCCTCTGTCACGGTGGCCAGTGGACAGTTCGCCATACAGCGCGATCTTGGGCAGGCGGTGGTCCTCCATCCTGGACACATGCCCTGCCCAACGTAGCTGGGTCTTTAGCAGC
This sequence comes from Babylonia areolata, assembly GCF_041734735.1. Taxonomy (NCBI): domain Eukaryota; kingdom Metazoa; phylum Mollusca; class Gastropoda; order Neogastropoda; family Buccinidae; genus Babylonia; species Babylonia areolata. The sequence continues at coordinate 15,472,884 of NC_134882.1, forward strand.
ACTGCCTCGATGCTGATAGTCTTTGCCTGCTCCAGGACCTCGACATTTGTGATGTAGTCACTCCAGTGGATGCTGAGGATGGTGCGAAGGCAGCGCTGGTGGAAGCGATCAAGCAGTCGTAGTGTCATATATATATACAAAATAAAACGGTGGTCGACCCAAGAAAGTCCGGATTAAAAAACAACAACAAAAAAAACAAAAAACAAAAAACTTGACCTTAAGGGCTCATTGCTGATAGGTCGTTAAACTCAACTCTACAAACTCTCTCCTCCTCTTCTCCTGTGAATCCCAAGGGACTGGGTGACCGAAGCCATCACTGACCTTCCCGTGACAACAGTGTCTAGCTGTGTTTATGTGCTGTTCATGCAATACCTGCCCCACCTGCCCCCCGCCCCCCCCCCCCGCCCCCCATCCTCACGCCCGCCACGATCTCTGCCCAGATGTTGTGCATCAGCGTATATGGATCAGTCCGCACATTTTGATGTCTTCTTGAAAGAAATAGCAAAAGAAAGAAACAGACAGAAAGAAGGAGATAAGACAACAACAACAACAACAACAAAATCGAGAAAAGAATTATGAAAGGAACAAAAAAAAAAAGAGAAAGAACTGCAAGTGTTCTGCTAGCATTTGTCCTGCACCTGCTGTGCTCTCTCTCTCTCTCTCTCTCTCTCTCTCTCTCTCTCTCTCTCTCTCTCTCTCTCTCTCTCACACACACACACACACACGTACACACACACACACACACACAGAGGCACACTACACAAACACAGAGACACAGACACAGACACACACAGACACACACACACACACACACAAGCATGAGAGAGATAACGATAACGATTGTTGTATTCAGATGAAGGCCAAAGCCCCTTACTGAAGAGGGTTAATTGAAAAGGGAGAGAGAGAGAGAGAGAGAGAGAGAGAGAGAGAGATGGAGAGAGAGAAGGGGGAGAGAGAGAGAGAGAGAGAAATAAAGAGAGAGAAAGAGAGAGAGAAAGAGAGAGAAGGGGGAGGGGAGAGGGGCGGGAACA